>NC_142892.1:0-132500 GCF_054131105.1 Drosophila navojoa | reverse complement strand
ACAGTTCTAGATTTCGTGAGCTTCTTCTTGGTGTCTGCCCCTTTTAGAGCATTGCCACAAATCCATCAACAGCTATTGGCGTAAAATTAACTTGCATCCGTTTACAGTTTGCACCACATTGAGCTGGTGCTGTGTTTTGTAATTTGCCTCGACGACAGACGACACATTCAATGCATTCGAGACTAGTCGAACAACTCGTAATCATATTTGAAATAATGTCACATTTTAATTTCTGTCAGCAAGCGCGTATTTTGCTATTAATTCCCTTCGCTCTTCTCTTCTGCTGTTCTCTCTGAGAGACAGCTGCCAGACTCATGGGAACGTGTGATTGCCGCCGCCACGCCTTACCCCTCTTTTTGAAACGGCACACGTTTTGCATTAGAAATACTTACGACTGTGGCAACGAGCGTAGTATGGAGAAAAGAATCAGCATGTGGTTTGCGTCAGTGTGTCTGACATGAAGTTTTCTGTCAAGCTGCGCGCCTGCGCACATACGCATACATACACATTACATATATATTCGGAGCATATATATGTAGAGTTCTGTATATAGTTAATTCATTTGGAGTCGAGCTATGCGACGCACATGGCATTGGCTGAGAGGCAGAGGCAGGGAGGCAGCGGGTGGCAAACGCCCTTTGCGTTTCCGACACTCGACGGCGTGAATTCCAGTTAATTACATAGACTGAGCAGCATGCTTTTGCCTTTGCTTTTGAAGTGGCTCCCGCAGTGAGTATTTGTATTGCTTTTCAATTGGAACTCGATTGCGAAACAATACCCAATGCTAGCACTCATCACACTTGAGAATCTTGTATGTGTTATAGTTGCCTTCCGAGAAGCACTAACGAAGTGGGTTTCAGCTTGCTCACACAGACAGTTACACACTCAGCCAACTAGTCTGGGCGTTTTCTATTCCTTTGACCAGCATCAGCCGTCTGCTGCGTAGCTTGGCTAATACTGCCACGCCTCACATTGAGGCATGTCTGCCAACTATGCGGGCTTGAATACCCATAAATTTTTAGCGCAGTGTTAAAAAATTTGCTACGCTTGAGTAGAGAACAAAATTTAATTGATATGTGTATATGCAAGAAAAAACAACTCAATTAAGTTGCCTTTAGTGAAAACTTCATTAAATATTTCATTACTGCTCAAACTGCAGTCCAAACTTCCCTCGACGCCGAATGGGAGAGAGGGGGGTTGGCTTGTGCCCCTATCTGCTGTTAGACTTCAATTAAGGCAGCGCTTGATCCCGGAAAGCATATGCCAGCCAATTCATAAGCAATTTTCCAATTCGCTATCAATTTACATTTTAATAGAAAAGAAAACCTACACAAAAGAACAAAAAAGAAACAAGAAAGAAAGCTCTAGTCGAGACTGCTCGACTACGAGATCCCCTGAACCCTACAAGCAACTTATATTTCAATAATAATTAGCAAACACACACGCACACACACACACACACACACGCATACATACAAACTCACGCGCACACACACACTCACATATATAGGCGATTGCGCTTTGGTTGCGCTGCAGTGTGGCAATATTTTGAGAACTTATTTGTTGAATAATTTAATTTCTAGACGTACGATCGTAATGAAACTTTCAGAACGTAATCATAATGTTTAAATGTATGTGTATACCGAAGCACTAGTATTTGATATACGACTTTTACAAAGATGAGGGTGAGGGGGTGGATTTAGGGGTGGGGGGTAAATTTGAACAAAAACCGAAATTGTATAAAATACATCTTTATATACATTTTAAATTTGGAGACTCTAGCTTGAAAGATGTAGGAGATATAATTATTTAAGTGATCTTCGATAAGGTTTTTTATCGATAAAAAAATATCGGAATGAGTTATCGTTTTTTAGTGATAAACTCGATCTGCGCGTGATATATACGGACATTTTAAAAAAAAGTTGAAGTCTCTAGCTCTTATATCTTCTGAAATCGACGCGTTCATACATACGGACGGACGGACGGACGGACGGACGGACGGACGGACGGACGGACGGACAGACAGACGGACAGGGCCAAATCGACTCAACTTGTCGTCCTGATCAAGAATATATATACTTTGTGGGGTCTGCCACGCCTCCTTCTGCCTGTTACATACTTTTAACAAAACCATTATACCCTGATTTCCCATTTTCAATGGGTTCAGGGTATAAAAAAAGATGAGCAGAATAGAAAAATGGTGGAAGCGAAATTCGGAAAATATGAAAAGCCGCTCATGTAACGCTCCAAAAAATTCAATATAAAAATTCAAATCATTCAATTATCTGCGGCTCAGCAAATTGGAACGTATACCAGCCAAGGGGCGGGGCGTGCGAAAAGGCACTAAAAAGAAGAAAAGTTCGAATCAATTTGGCAATTGAATTGAGAGACGAGCCGATGAGAGGCGCTCGGGTGGCGAGCAGGAAACATGCGACTTAAATAAGTAAAATAAATTGCCGTTTATCAGAAAACAAATCAAATTTCCGTTTGCAACTGAGAAACGAAAGGAATTTCAAATCGTTTCGCTTGATGCAAAAAAATTGTTATGGAAGAGTGTGGAGTGAGATGGAAAACAGGTCTTTGAAATTTATTTATTGCATTTTATTGAATTTTAACAAAACTCTGGACAAATAAGACTTTTTTCAGCGCGTAACGAAAGACTGTAAATATATTAATAATCTGAGGTATTTTAGTTTATTGTTTATCAGTTTTACCTTTAACTCATGATTTTAGCAATTATGAGCAATTTTCCCACGTTTCATAGATAAACCATCCGTTGAGTGTCATATCATTCAGCTTTTGCCATGCAGTTTCAGAGCATTAGCAAGATGTACCATCTGTTGAGTGCCATATCATTCAGCTTTTGTCATGCATGCTCAGAGCATTTAGCTTCTGCCAGAAATTTGCTGGAAGATCTAAACTTATATTTATTGCTTAAAGTACTATGCTGTTTTGCTTAACTAGAAAATTAGTATCCATTTATCCACAAGTTTTATTAAGCACCTTCAACCGAGTTTGGTAGCATTTAGCTTTTGTCATGCAGCTACCTTAACTCGAGTTTTCAGCAAATATGATCAATACTTCCACATCTTTCATAGATGTCGATAAGTTATTGAGTTGAGAAGAGGTGAGCACAGTTTCTAAATCATTCATAAGCCTGCGCCTTTTATTTAACGAGCAAATTATGAACAATTTTTCAACAAGTGTCATAGATGTACCATATGTTGAGTGTCATATCATTCAGCTTTTGTCATGCAGTTTCAGAGCATTTAGCTTCTGCCAGAAATTTGCTAGAAGATCTAAGCTAAAAGCATTGATAAACTGATGGCATGATATGTTGATAGATTCTTATATTTATTGCTTAAAGTACTATGCTGTTTTGCTTAACTAGCAAATAAGTATCAATTTATCCACAAGTTTTATTAAGTACCTTCAACCTAGTTTGGTAGCATTTAGCTTTTGTCATGCAGCTACCTTAACTCGAGTTTCCAGCAAATATGATCAATACTTCCACATCTTTCATAGATGTCGATAAGTTATTGAGTTGAGAAGAGGTGAGCACAGTTTCTAAATCATTCATAAGCCTGCGCCTTTTATTTAACGAGCAAATTATGAACAATTTTTCAACAAGTGTCATAGATGTACCATATGTTGAGTGTCATATCATTCAGCTTTTGTCATGCAGTTTCAGAGCATTTAGCCTCTGCCAGAAATATGCTAGAAGATCTAAGCTAAAATCAGTGATGAACTGATGGCATGATACGTTGATAGATTCTTATATTTATAGATTTAGAGTGCTACAATATTTCAACAAGTTGCACAGATGTACCATATGTAGAGTGTCATATCATTCAGCTTTTGTCATGCAGTTTCAGAGCATTTAGCTTCTGCCAGAAATTTGCTAGAAGATCTAAGCTAAAAGCATTGATAAACTGATGGCATGATATGTTGATAGTTTCTTATATTTATTGTTCAAAGTACTATGCTGTTTTCCTTAACTAGCAAATTAGTATCAATTTATCCACAAGTTTTATTAAGCACCTTCAACCGAGTTTGGTAGCATTTAGCTTTTGTCATGCAGCTACCTTAACTCGAGTTTTCAGCAAATTGGATCAATACTTCCACATCTTTCATAGATGTCGATAAGTTATTGAGTTTAGAAGAGTTAATCACAGTTTCTAAATCATTCATAAGCCTGTGAATTTTATTTAACGAGCAAATTATGAACAATTTTTCAACAAGTGTCACAGATGTACCATATGTAGAGTGTCATATCATTCAGCTTTTGTCATGCATGCTCAGAGCATTTAGCTTCTGCCAGAAATTTGCTAGAAGATCTAAGCTAAAAGCATTGATAAACTGATGCCATAATATGTTGATAGATTTTTATATTTCTTGCTTAAAGTACTATGCTGTTTTGCTTAACTAGCAAATAAGTATCAATTTATCCACAAGTTTTATTAAGCACCTTCAACCGAGTTTGGTAGCATTTAGCTTTTGTCCTGCAGCTACCTTAACTCGAGTTTTCAGCAAATATGATCAATACTTCCACATCTTTCATAGATGTCGATAAGTTATTGAGTTTGGAAGAGTTAATCACAGTTTCTAAATCATTCATAAGCCTGTGCCTTTTATTTATTGAGCAAATTATGAACAATTTTTCAACAAGTGTCACAGATGTACCATATGTAGAGTGTCATATCATTCAGCTTTTGTCATGCAGTTTCAGAGCATTTAGCTTCTGCCAGAAATTTGCTAGAATATCTAAGCTAAAAGCATTGATAAACTGATGGCATGATACGTTGATAGATTCTTATATTTATAGATTTAGAGTGCTACAATTTTTCAACAAGTGTCACAGATGTACCATATGTAGAGTGTCATATCATTCAGCTTTTGTCATGCAGTTTCAGAGCATTTAGCCTCTGCCAGAAATTTGCTAGAAGATCTAAGCTAAAAGCATTGATAAACTGATAGCATGATATGTTGATAGTTTCTTATATTTATTGTTCAAAGTACTATGCTGTTTTCCTTAACTAGCAAATTAGTATCAATTCATCCACAAGTTTTATTAAGCACCTTCAACCGAGTTTGGTAGCATTTAGCTTTTGTCATGCAGCTACCTTAACTCGAGTTTTCAGCAAATATGATCAATACTTCCACATCTTTCATAGATGTCGATAAGTTATTGAGTTTAGAAGAGTTAATCACAGTTTCTAAATCATTCATAAGCCTGTGCCTTTTATTTATTGAGCAAATTATGAACAATTTTTCAACGAGTGTCACAGATGTACCATATGTAGAGTGTCATATCATTCAGCTTTTGTCATGCAGTTTCAGAGCATTTAGCTTCTGCCAGAAATTTGCTAGAATATCTAAGCTAAAAGCATTGATAAACTGATGGCATGATACGTTGATAGATTCTTATATTTATAGATTTAGAGTGCTACAATATTTCAACAAGTGTCACAGATGTACCATATGTAGAGTGTCATATCATTCAGCTTTTGTCATGCATGCTCAGAGCATTTAGCTTCTGCCAGAAATTTGCTAGATATCTAAGCTAAAAGCATTGATAAACTGATGGCATGATACGTTGATAGATTCTTATATTTATATATTTAGAGTGCTACAATATTTCAACAAGTTGCACAGATGTACCATATGTAGGTGTCATATCATTCAGCTTTTGTCATGCAGTTTCAGAGCATTTAGCTACTGCCAGAAATTTGCTAGAAGATCTAAGCTAAAAGCATTGATAAACTGATGGCATGATATGTTGATAGATTCTTATATTTATTGTTTAAAGTACTATGCTGTTTTGCTTAACTAGCAAATTAGTATCAATTTATCCACAAGTTTTATTAAGTACCTTCAACCGAGTTTGGTAGCATTTAGCTTTTGTCCTGCAGCTACCTTAACTCGAGTTTTCAGCAAATATGATCAATACTTCCACATCTTTCATAGATGTCGATAAGTTATTGAGTTTAGAAGAGTTAATCACAGTTTCTAAATCATTCATAAGCCTGTGCCTCTTATTTAACGAGCAAATTATGAACAATTTTTCAACAAGTGTAACAGATGTACCATGTAGAGTGTCATATCATTCAGCTTTTGTCATGCATGCTCTGAGCATTTAGCTTCTGCCAGAAATTTGCTAGAAGATCTAAGCTAAAAGCATTGATAAACTGATGGCATGATATGTTGATAGATTCTTATATTTATTGCTTAAAGTACTATGCTGTTTTGCTTAACTAGCAAATAAGTATCAATTTATCCACAAGTTTTATTAAGCACCTTCAACCGAGTTTGGTAGCATTTAGCTTTTGTCATGCAGCTACCTTAACTCGAGTTTTCAGCAAATATGATCAATACTTCCACATACTTCATAGATGTCGAGAAATTAACAAGTTGAGAAGACGTGAGCAACGAGCAAATTATGAACTATTTTTCAACAAGTGTCACAGATGTACCATATGTAGAGTGTCATATCATTCAGCTTTTGTCATGCATGCTCAGAGCATTTAGCTTCTGCCAGAAATTTGCTAGAAGATCTAAGCTAAAAGCATTGATAAACTGATGGCATGATATGTTGATAGATTCTTATATTTATTGCTTAAAGTACTATGCTGTTTTGCTTAACTAGCAAATAAGTATCAATTTATCCACAAGTTTTATTAAGTACCTTCAACCTAGTTTGGTAGCATTTAGCTTTTGTCATGCAGCTACCTTAACTCGAGTTTCCAGCAAATATGATCAATACTTCCACATCTTTCATAGATGTCGATAAGTTATTGAGTTGAGAAGAGGTGAGCACAGTTTCTAAATCATTCATAAGCCTGCGCCTTTTATTTAACGAGCAAATTATGAACAATTTTTCAACAAGTGTCATAGATGTACCATATGTTGAGTGTCATATCATTCAGCTTTTGTCATGCAGTTTCAGAGCATTTAGCCTCTGCCAGAAATATGCTAGAAGATCTAAGCTAAAATCAGTGATGAACTGATGCCATGATTTCTTGATAAATTTTTATATTTATAGATTTAGAGTGCTATGCTTTTTTCCTTAACGAGCAAGTTATTATCAAGTCTCCACAAGTTTATTAAGCACCTTCCATCGAGTTTTGTAGTATTCAGCTTTTGTCATGTCTTAACTCAAGTTTTCAGCAATTATGATCAATATTTCCACATGTTTCATATTTGTCGACAAATGGGTCAGGAAATCGATAAATATTTAACGAGAAGTTATCGAAATAGAGTATTACTTATCGAGTCTTTTAGCATTCTTCATCAGCCAACGTAGAGTCCATTAAATTTTTGTCGTTTCATCTGCTGTTGATGTTGCTCTCGCACATCTTTGTCAAAAAAACATTTTCGCAATTTACGCCAACGAAAAAAAATCAATTTTCAATTTACAGCCATTAAATTGCAGCACAATCTACAGGCAACAACAACATAAAATAAAATAAAAAAGTCGACTTAAACAATGCACTAAATAAACAATAAAATGTATTGCAAATAAAAAGAAAATCGCAGAGTAAAAACAAGATGAAAAAATTTTCCTTGATAAGTCAAAGCTTAAATGCTCTTGCTGATCCAATGTTACTGCGAGTACTCTTCAGATCGATGAAATAAACGATCCAACGGAAGCTGAATTGAGTATTTTCTAATATTTATATAAGACAGAATTGGCATAGATAGTAAACGATAAATGGGTTTATAAAACCATAAGTTGTTCATACAGTCATGCAGTTTCAGGCAATTTCAGGCTCACTAAACACACTCGACTGTATCGAATAGTCCATATGTCGATATAAATATATATATAATACCAAAAATAGCTCATAAAATAAAATCTAAAACATTGTAAAGATAATGTAAAACATATTTCATGACAATACCAATACTTTATGCTGCGGCAGACAGAAACGGAAATCATAAGAGCATCTAGTTCCCGCTGTTATTAGCTTTCTATATGTGCGCACGTACGCGTTGCTATATGTATCTATGAGATGCGATATCAATTTGGCTAGCTGCGCATTGGGTTACACATGACTGGCAGGTACACGCGAACCAGGCAGAAGAGTGTTTACCTCTCTTTCTCGCGCATTGTGTTTAATGAGCAGCTCGTGTGGCAATCAAAGCAGAGCCGCTGCTGCCTTTTGCTATCTGGCATCTATGTGTCGCCTGGTAGTATCTTTTGTATATTTAGCGCTTGAATGACTCCCTTTTACGGTTTACACGGGTATAGTTGTTGGATAGCTGTTTACAGCTTGTCGCTGGCTTAAAGATGCTACCACGCCCGCCCAACAAACAACAGTTCACACGAGGGCGTTTCCTCATGCGGCTTTGCTTCTATCCATTAATGCACTAAGCATCCAAACAGAAGACCGCAACACGCAGCACGCAGCAACAGAAGCTGCAACAGGCAAAGTCCTGAAATGCCTTGTGGGTGAGATGAGGGTGTGTCCACAGGAGCCAAATATCTGTATCTACATCTCTTTGTCTCTGCATATCACAGCTGGCAACTGAATCCCAGCTTAATGCGCTTTCATAAACAATGCGCATGCAAACTCGAGCTAGAACTGCATCCGTATCTGCCAACTGTAACTGTAACTGTATCTGTATCTGTATTTGTATCTCTGTCTGTGTCTGCGCCTGTGAGTTTATCTGTTACTTTGTGTCACTAAGCGGATTTGCTGTAATGTCATTCAATTGGCTCTCAACTTTAGTAGCTGAATCATAGCCCAATGCTAATAATTAGAGAAATGCTCAGGCATGGAGCTCTGCCATATAAATAAATAGTTCAAAGGTTGCTGCGGGCAGTAGCTGTAAATCAAAATCACAATTTCATTAAGTTTAAAGCAATTTGCAATGAAACCTCGGGGGTCGAGCCAAATTACAAAGAAATCAAGTTGTCACGACAACGTCAGCCGCCATTGCCTCGCCCCTGACTTCGGCAAAAGCCAAAGTCAAAACCGTCACATATGGCTGCCCATGGGAACAGGACAGAACAGGCAGCAATGCAGCAAGACACAATTAGGTCCGTCCTTGTTGGCTGTTGGTAGGCAACCACCAGTTGCGCAGCTAAGTAAACAACAGCCAGGCTGGAAGGCTGATTCGTCCAGCGCATGCGTTCTGGTGGATGCCAAGTTTGCAAGCACCAAGTTTCGACTTAGAGTCTCAAAATGCCACCACAGTAGAGCTCCTGCAGACAGTTCCTTGCGCGATTTCAACTAGAACGGTTGGCCTGGCCAAAGTACATGGCATTTGCTTAAAAGTGTCTTCAACCTACGTGCGTATCTTTGGCGCGACAAAATGTTATAAAGCAACGGAAAGGCTTAACAAGAAAATACAATTTTCTTTGTTCGCTGGCAAACCCAACCGCTTCACTTTTAATGTGTCTAAGCACTAATTTTATGGTCAGCTAACCAGCGACTGATAACAGCGTTATGAAATGTTGCCAAATTAAATGCCGCTCGTAAAAATTTGGCGCGCCAAGTGTTGAAATTTATGCGCTTTTCGCTATTTCCATTTCCAAATAGCAATCGCAATCTCAATCGTAATTGAATTTTATGCTCAAACTTTGGCCAGATAGCCAAGAGATCAAAACAAAACGTTAGCGTTTGTGGCCCGATAACGCTCAACACCTGCAAGTGAAGCCAACGAATTGTCCACAAAATTATACCGTGTGAGAAGTGCGAAACGTCTGAAGTTTATTAAAGGTAAATTTATTTGTACTTAGTTTACCTTTCTGATTAGAGCCTAACTAGGGATTTTTACTAAGAATCATATGTGGCTCTTGCACCGTTAGTAGTCTCTATAAACCATACCAAGTACGCGATTTCGACGAAGACTTTGCTGAGCAACAAGAATTGGTACCCAAATTATACATTATTTATATATAACATATTCATATCACCATCAAAAGAAGCATGAATGATTTTAGTCTGCTCTATTATTATCCTCTTAATATTCATTATTTACTTAAATTAATAAATCCGAATAATACATTAATTTAGGTTACACTATATTTTTCATTCATTGTCCACACAAAAAGTTCACTAGCCTTGACTTTTCTTTATACCCATCGCAAAGAAATTATTAAAAAACCTGTGTTTATGAAACATTTCATAATGCAAACATGCCCAAATCAGCTGCAGTTGCAACACTCCCTTGCTCCCCTTCCCACTTCCTTCACCTTACGCGTCACCTCCGGTGGCCCCTGTCAACTGGTTTGTCGTCACCTTGGCTGACACTTTGGTTGACATTTAGCGCTGCGCTTGCCGCATATTAAAACACATCGAAATGCATCGCAAAGTTTGTAGCTTGTGCGCGAGGGAAAACTCGACAAAACTGTTCCAGTTGTTGCTTAAAGTTTACATCAGCTACTTTGGGGTCTTCCCTTGTTAAGCTGTCAACATATTTTGAGTCAACTGTTACAGTTTGTCAGTGAGTATTAAGTATTTGTGCCTCGTTTTATATGCATCTGGCATTTTGGCGAAAGTTGGCTACCGAACGGGAACAGGAAGTGCCAGCTGCAGCACTCAGTTCACTAATTTTTAGGTCTGAAAATGCATAATTCTATATGATTCAATTAACTTAACTTTGACTTCAAGCTGGGCCTTAATAATCAGATATTTCCAGAGAGAATCAGTTCACATCGAAATCGCATCAGCGGAAAATCGATTTGTCTAAGTATACATATATTGCCTTGTCAACTATTTCGCCCTGGAGTCTCCTCTGCCGAAAAGATCTGTTCTTTGCAGAAAAGGATATCATTCATCTGTCGTTCAGTTGGCCGAAATGCAGCTGATATTGTAGACAGCAGTCAACCGCACGCCTGGGGATCGTTAAGGAAACCGTTGCAAACCCAGGTGTGTAGCTGTCGTCAAAGGAAACATCAGTGGTTGAGCGGAGGGAAATGTCAGCGTGGTTTTTTGGCAGCCGCAGCCGCAGCCGCAGCCTCAGCTAAGGAGTGGGCAGCGGGGAATCGCGGTGGCCAGACATTGGCGACAGGTATTGCTCGTCAGCTACATGGAAAAGCCAGCATGGCTTACAATTACCCCTGAAAGCTACTACCTACTACTACTTCTACCTCTGCACAGCTTCTTTCTTCTCTTGGCCAACCCTTCTAAAAAACAGTGTCAAGTTAATCAGCGCGCGACTGTTTCTGTTTTTCTCATTTTTGGTGTGTGGCTCATTCTTTTTAGCTTTTTAGCTTTTATAAAGCGAAAATTTCATAGAAACCGTTAATAAGCTATAAAAACAACAACAGGGAAAAATGGTGAGGTGAAAAAAATAAATAAAAAAAACAAAAAGGTTTCATAAAAATGGCGGCTGTTTGTACGATACCTATAACATTTTTAACCAAGATTTTTCTGTAGCTGTTAATGCTCTTGGCTATGACTTCGCTCTGAGTAGCCTGCAGCAGCAACGGTAAAAACAGCAGTTGCAAAAAATTATAGGTGCATCGAGATGAAAATCTCGTATGAAGCCTTTAAGCAAAGGCTACTTACTCACACATGCCACGATTTACACAATTTGTGCTCCTACTGCTGCTGATAAGCAACAGGGAATTGCCTTATTTTTTGCTCTTCTTGCATTTGATTTTGATTCAACCCGCCCACCTGCTGCGTGGCCTTTAAAAAGATTTGCTAGAACGACTGCCTCAGCGTTGACATTTTCATTCATCGTCTTGGCAACCGTAATTAAAATCGTTTTAATTTACTTTTGCAGCACAAGCACACGTATATGCAGGCAGTAACTCGCACACGCAAACACACACATACACACTGAATTGAGCCGCTGGCAAGTGTAGCATACTTATCTGGGCCTAGCCGCTACTCGCCTTCCGCATGGCTTTATGTTTATCGACTTTTGTTAGTCGTCTCTCGGTGTTGTTGCTATTATTCTATGCCCCGCCTTCGCTCATTATGTGGGCGTGTAAATTGCTGCATATTCATTTACCGTTATCTCGCAGTCGTCAAGTGAAACATATACAGCCAAACAACAGCTGCTCTCCGCTCACACACTCGGCCACCTGCACCTCCCTTTTAGTAATATAAACTTCTTTGCTCTTGCTCAAGCGCCCAAGTTGAGTTAATGAAGAATTTCCATGACGATGTCACCCGAGCTGGAAATGGAGTCGGACTGTGCTTGCTGAGTATTGCGTTTGATAAGACGGCTGCCCACCTGACAAGACTTCAGCTCATTATGTTTGCTGTCATTCAGGCTCCTGTTGTTGTTGCCAAGGCAACACTCAAGTGCGCATCAAATGATTGCCGATAAGATTTGATCTTTGTTTGCTCTCCAAGTACACTCAACTGCTCAAGTGACAACAGGAACTGAAATGCTGACAGCCAAAAAGGATTTACTTTGCGGATTCACCTCTGGCATTTTAATGAAAATGAAAACTCAGCCTGCGCCATTAAGCCGCTTAAAAGTGCCAACTCTCAGTCTGTCCCTCTGTCATATAGGTAGTGCATCTGCAACACAGACATCAAAAACTGCGTTGGCAACATAGTTAGGCAACATGTTGCTAACTCAAATGCTCAGCTGCTATCCACACGCACTTACATACACTCACTCACACAAGCATACATAGCTGTATTCGGGCTGTATACGTGTGCGTTACACCCACACACATAAAATAATTCGCACCAGGCGCGCAGCAAACACCGACGACAAACCTCTCAGCACGCACTGTAAACAGACAAGCGCAAACACACACATCGGCACGCGCAGTATCACACAGCAGTCCATGAGCATACACACACACTCTAACACACACACGAATACTGGCAGAAACAGGCACACAAAATCGTGTTGCAAGCAAACCAAACAGAACAAAATGAGATGCCAAAAATAAGTTCTTTTTTCGGCTGCTTTCGCACAATGCCAAAAGAGAAGGCAACAAAACAAAACGAGATAAGCAAGGTGAACATACATACACACACATACACAGCAGCTTCTGCTTCTGGATATAAACCGATGTTGAGCGGCGCTTGCAATAGCGACTGCAGCAGAAGAGGCGGCAGATGCAGCAGGGCGCGTGGCCGCTGAAAAGGGGTTGAAGCTATTATTAAGGGAACTGTCTCTTCATTTTGCAACTTTTTGGCGCGCATAATCAAGTTGATATGGCGAGACACTTTGAATATTTTTGTGTTATGTCAGAAATAAAAATAAAGTATCCAAAAAATACGCAACGACTTTTGACAGCTGCGCAATTAAGCTGTGCGTGTGTGTGTGTGAGCCACTGACAAAGAGATGTATCTATGTACGAGAATGCAGCAAAGGCAACAGCAGCAGCAAACAATGTAATGAATGCGGCAACAGCAAGAAGTGGTCTGGCCTTTTTTGAATCTAGCTTGAAAAGCGTGTCAAATAACTAGAGCAGGGGAGAGCGTAAATCGAGCGCTGGCAGGAGGCCACGGATAGCAGGAGGTAACACAGGGCCGACGAAGTTGCATGCGGCTAACAGTACGCATATGTTTGCCTAAGTGCTGATATAAAACAAATGAGCTTTCAATATGAGTCTGTTAATTGGTATCAGGTAAATTCTTAAATCAACAATTTATAAAAGCAATGATAGGAGGCAAAACTCAAAAATGAGCGGAGCCCTAAATGCAACAGACAAGAAACTCCAACGTGAACATAAGGTAAGCAGTCAAGCTGTTGAGAGATATAAGCGAGGCAGCAAAATTTCGTTGATTACGATAAAAAACAATGAGAGAGGAGCAAATGAAACTGTAGCTAGCAGAGCTGGGCAGCAGCAATATGCGAGAAAACAATAGTCTCCACGGCCGTAAAATGCAAAATATTATACAAAGTAAAGGGTCTAAGGAACTTGCGCGGATCCTATGCAATTTGCACGTCGCCCTAGCCGGGCTGGTCGAGATGCTTTTTATGGTCGCAGTAATTAATGCATACCTCAAGGCTATTAAGGACGTGAGACAGACCAATGAAGAGAGATATAGAAAAAGAGAAAGTCCATAGTGTAGAGAAAATATAAGTCCTAATGGAGACAATAAAGACAGAGGCCAGAAACAATATAGATAAAATGCAAGAGTGGAACCGACTTGCGAAGGGAGATAAAAAGAGTTAAAAAAGGGGAGAGATATAGATAAAATGCAAGAAGGGAATCGAAAAGGGCGACTGGTGCATGAATGGGCGAGTGCAAACTCGGGGGTTCATCTACTACTATAGTCGCTCAAAGCGTTTTATTTTTTATTTCCACTCTTTAACGTGTTTTTTCGTAACTTGAATGCTATGCATAGAAACATAGAACCAAATAAATTGCCTTTTATTTCTGGTGAGCAACTGCCAAAAAGTCAACTTCACTCTTCACAGGGTTTTTGGGGCTTATAGCGCCTAATCCTCTCAAACCAAAAGCCCGTCGGACTAACAAAACAACTTTTTGGACTATTTGAGCTTTTTGTGTGTCTCGCATTGCCTCACGAACTGACTTATGCACTTTGAATGCAGTTGAGTTGCCAACTATGTAGTGTGTCCTACATCTTTCTCTCTTATTCTCCTCCTCTCCCGGAAAAACCGAATGTAACGAATTTAAGTCACATTGTTGTTGTGGCCTCTGTGCTCTAGCAAGAGGTATGCGCTGCAAAATATGCCACCGATTTTTTATTGCCTTTTAAATACTGTATAGCTTGAACTTGACTGGGTTGTTGGCAGTGTCTCTTATTGTGTGCAGTACCGAATATCTTGTCTAAAATTATTTTTAAACGCTTTCCCTAAATATCACAATTCAGTATAGCATCTATCAGTCATGATTATTAAACTGAATGTTTTCTTTTTAAACTTTTCATAGTTCTGCAGGCACAGTTCTGGTTGCATACATAGACAATTTGTATACGCAAACCTGCAGGCCTTGGTTTTTTATATGAGTGCCGTTTCATACAGTTGGTTTGGCATTTTATGCGGTTCGTCGCGCTGGGCACTTATGCAATTTCCACTTGGCTCCAGCAAGACACCAACTCAAATACAAATGCAGATGCAAATGGAAATAGAAATGGGGATGGCGAATGGCCGTGCACAGCGAATGTCAAAGTAGTTGTTAACATTTCCGCTTTTTCTTTTCATTTTATATTTTTTCGACTTTCCCGTTTTCCCCAGTGTTTGTTGCGGGTGTCTGTTACTGCTGTTGCAACAAATGAAAACTTTGCCCTGCCAAATTGTAAGCCACAAGCTGCAACAGCAGCAGTTGCATTGAAGCAAATCTGGTTGAAAGTTGCTTTACCAACACGCTCGACACTTTTAAATTACCAACTTAATTAGAAAACATGAAAGAAGTTCAAGTTCTTCCCTCGCTTAACCACTGCAAGTAATTTACATAAATATCTTGGGAGCTCAAGCTGAAGTTTTACAAATCGTTGCAGTCATAAAGCTGCTTAAATGCCGTTTAAGCGCTTCAGTTCAGCTTAAATAAGCTAATGCGGACCAAAAAGTGTTGCCGACTTGCTTTGTTCAACTGACAATCGACTCAGGAATCAGGTTTAAGTGCACGTCCCTAACTTCAAACTTAATTCAACTGAGAAGCCGTTGCTGCATAATTGTCCATTGTTTGCTGACGAATCTAACAGCCGCCAGCCCACATATCCCACAACTACTCAACACTGTGGCTGTCAATTGGTGTCAACACAACGTAAAAGCTCCAGAGGCATCTTCTGAGCTTCTCCAGCTATAATTTTGCTCTTTGCCCATGTGAATTTTTTACGTTTTCCAACATTTTTCCCCCCCTTAATGTATATACAGCACTTGCACTGCAAAGAACCCAAATACGTTTTTATGAGTACAAATGTTGCAAGACATTAAAAAACTATCCTAATGAAGCGGGTGCTAAGCAGTAGTGCACAATGGCTTTATTTGCTAACAATAGTAAAAAGCCCACCATACGCTAATACGAATACTTCTTGAATATATTCCCGACTATTCGAAGCAAGCAGCAAGACTTTTCCCATCTCTTAATCTTCTTTATATCTTAACTAACTAGCAAATGAAACACTTAAAACTCAGCCAAGTACCAGACAGCACTTAACACTTATACATAACTTTCCAACAAACTTCGCTCAGCTGTTAAAAAAAAAAGTAAATAAGTAAGAGCAAAACGAAGCCCGTTTAAAATATTTGCTTAAGTGAAGCATACTTAATGCGTTTATAAATATGCTCACTGCACAACACAAATGTTTATTAACTTGTCGCCTGTGCATGGGCTTTCAACTATTTTCAGCTCAAACGCTTGGCCTTTTGATACGCAGCAAATTGACCCTTTGGCTCTTGCCTGTATGTATGTATGTATGTATGTCTATGTGTCTGTGGAAGTTGAAATGTACGTGTGTGTGTGGGATTTGTTCTGGGCTGCTGGACATTGCGGCTGCTCAATTTGTCGCCTCTTTTTGCATCAGCTCTCTCAACAAACGCCACGCCCCGCACGTTGAAGTCAACCAGCCGAAAAGTGAATATTAATGCAGTGTATCCTCAAGCGGTTTTGATATTGAAATTAGTTTCTCCCCGTGTTTGTGTACATAGAAGTGAGCCATTCCTTAGATAAAGCGTGCCCGTGTTGAGCGCCCTAATGAAATCGTTCAAGTCCTGTCCTACAGCATATTTGCATAAACGATTTGTGAGTGTTAATGACAAATATTTGAGCAGAAGCGACATAATTGTTATTTGATAGATGGATCATATACAAAAAAGGGTTGCTCTACCAAATGTAGCTAGGATACTTTTGAGTAGCAGCAAGTCTTTAAGTTCTTTCTATTAAATGCGCGTCAGAGACATTGAAGCTCAGCTCATCAACGACGTGGCTGTTGGGCACATCCAATCAGCATAACAAACCCCCACAGTGCTTAGAAACAACCCCCATAGGGGGAAATCGTGAAGGGTGAGCATTTTCAATTTCAGGCCTAAGCCAGCTTATGCGAAGGACTGTTCGATATTAGTTTGCTTTGTCATTTTATTGAGGCAACAAAAATGATAATTTCGTCAATACAAATGTCCTGCAGGCGACCACAAACACACATATATATACATATAGATGCAGGATAGCAATGGCCGCAAACCACAAAAAAATTCATCGAATGCGCATGAATTTCAATTTGGATGCCGACAGGATTTGCACCCGCTACAAGTTAATGATCAAATGCCAGTGAGGTATAACAAAAGCATAGGCAGCGACAGAAGCAGAGGCAGAGGCAAATACTTTCCAGACTATACGCCTGAGGCTTTAACATGTTTCTATTGATGCCTGCTGATTACTTTTGGTTATTTAACTTTCACGTTAGACATGTGATATCCTTTTAGCCAAGCAACTACTGTTTCCCTCTCTCTGCTTTCTTTTGTTGCTGGCCTGATGGTGTCCATTAGCGTTCCGCATGCTGCCACGCCCACCCACTGCTTGTTTGCCATTGTTGAGTAATTGGATTAGATTACTTCTGCTGCTGCTCCTGCTGCTGCCTGTTACCTGTCGTGTTCTGTGTGCAGGTCCTGTTGATAAATTTCGTGGTTGCCCCCTACACACAAGCGCCTGTCAAGCGTGATTGATGGTGGCTTGTCAATATGTTGGCGTCTTTTTTTTAACATTTTTTTGACATGCCAAAAGCTTGCCATTTTTTATTAAATTTACTTTTAATGGCCCAAAGTCTAAAGAAACACGTATCAAGCACCCTATGACACGTTAGCTGTAATAATTTTCTGCATTGCATCTGCAGGGCTATTAAATTCGCATATCAATCGAGTCGTATTCCACACACTTTTCCCACGCCACGCCCCCACCCCTTTGAGTGTACTGCAACCAATGGAAAATCATAAAAATGTATGGCTCCGGTACGCAGCGCAATGGCAGCTGTCATTAAATTGACGATTCCAGCTATAAGTTAAAATATATTTGAGAGAGCAGCAACAGAAACTGTAGACACGGCGTATACGCAACATTTAGCAGCTGCGACGACGGCTTTTAATAACACGCTCGGTCGGGAGCCATTTTTGAGTTGATTGACATGCTTGGAGATAGGCGCGAACAAGCCAAAAAATTATTATGACAAAATCGATAAAGCCGTAGAGTAAAGCAAATGGACTAGCGACAACAACAGCAACACACACACACACAAAAAGTATTTCAAGCGCTGATGAGACATTTTCAAGGCTTTGTTCTTGCCCTTGACTATCTAGACGGTCCGATCTGTGGCTGCGCTATCACTGAACCTAATTTACTTGGCTAAAAAGACACAGAAAAAAGAAACAGAATAACAATGCCTTTTCCATTGGCCCAGTGCCAGGACGAGGCGTAAGTGGTTCTAGTTTTGCATGGCCATTTATCTGCTCGAAGGAGTGTGCTTCAGTGTGTGTGTATGAGTGTGTGTTTGAGCATCATAATGAGAACTTTACACGCCATGCGCCCGCAGAGATACAACTTTCTCGACTGCGTCGAGCGCATAAATTTCAAGGACAGGCTTTATACAGCTGGTGGAACGTTCGCTGGTACCATGCGGTAACTGGAGCTACGCGTGAGAAGCGACCAAAGAATCAACATAAACAAAGGAAAAAGGAAAAAACACAGATGCATACACACACACTAACAGAAGGAACACAGCGAGGAAAATGTGCCAAGCGCGAGAAATAAATTGACAGCCCGCGGGTATGCAACGGTTTTTGCTACGGTAAGTTTGACCTACATATGAATTGTTGTGGGCGGCATGTTGGCGGGTGCGTAAGGCTCGACAGCAGGAGCATAACGAAAGCAGAACTTTGTTAACCACCCGTTTTGGAGTGTTGGAGCAAATACAGAATCATGTGAAGACTTTAAAGCAAACATGCTGAGCCGCATCAAAACTTCTGACGTGTGTTGGGCCTCTTGTACTTCCTCACCTATTATAAGCAATCGTAAATGTTGATTTGAAAACTTCATTTTCTTCAAGTTTTGTTGTAAGTCGTCTAATTAGTATTTGTCAATTTCAAGCAGGTAAAGACCCGAAGCGGCTTGAACAAATATATATAAATAAAGCTGAAATCATCTGCTTACGAAACATGCAAACTATTGATAAAAACTTGTGCAATTTTATTGTACTATTAAATTGTCTAAGCCAAAAAAATTAAATGATCAAAAGACAAACACTAACATGGAGCAAAAGGGTGTAGCTGACCATATCCACAATAGAGAAGTAAGGAATTTCTAAACATTTCTTGGACTGTCAGGTACTGAACGATGGGGCACAAAGTAAAACTATTTTATATGCAACGACAGCAACAAAATAATGCGACTACCTTTTCAATGAGGACGACAGAACTTGAGAGAGGGAGAAGACAGAATTTCGGTCTAGCGTCTGGCTCGAGTCGCTGTGTCTCCCAAGCCGATTGCCATTGCCCGAAGCAATAAATGCTCAAAATCAATTGAAGCGTTTTGCCAAAGCCTCACACCTCGCCACCTTGGCACATAAATCGAATGCACGAATAAGTAGATGCCTGGCCAGTTTAAGGAGCAGATTTGCTACGATCCAAAGAATCTTCCAAAATCGATAAGGGATGAACGAACAGAAAATAAGAAAAAATAGAAAATGGGCAACGGAAAATGTCAACTAATTTTGAATGTCGAGCAATTGAAGCCAACGAGATGACAAGTAAAAAGAGAACGGGGCAGTTTACGTCACAGTTAGACCCGTTGCTCATACGCAGCGTGGGCCCACAGCAATGTGGCTTGTTCCACATTCGGCCAACTACAAATCGAGCAGCTGAGCAATAAAACGCAATTCGGTCATAAAAATAGTCGAACGTTGAATAAGAAGGTAGGGAGAGGAGGACAATGAGAGAAAGAGAGAGAGAGGGAGAGAGAGAGAGAGAGCTATCAGGCAGAAGCCATCAGCAGCAGCTAGCAAACAACTGTCCCCAGGATATCGTCCTGTACTGTTGTCGTCGTCGGCGCACACCGCCGTCTGGCGTGGCCAATTGCGAATTTTGCATATTGCCGGTAGGCTATTCCCCTGCAGCACTTTTTGGGTAGCTGTAGTCCACTCCCCTCTCTAGCTCTTCGCCTGTCTTCCCAGAGCCATTAGTCATTTGGGCAGGAGAACGCTTTGGCGTGTCGCCACTATGCAGGATGAATGACCTCGGCACAGTTGTTGGACGCTTTCCTTGTCCAACTACGACTAGCACGACTTTCCGCAGCGGAAATTGCACACACGTCGCAGGCCAAGAACTATTTTCATAGAAGACTTTGATATCACAGTTACGACTACAGTAATCATATGAACTACGGTTCTACAAAATAAGCCTACAAGCGTCAACTTTAATAGTTTTGCGATATACTACCCCCCTACGCTCGTCAAAAAATATATAAAGCACATTATTCTTTAAGAATAACGTGATATATATATATATTCATTTATTCAACCCTTTCTGCTCCATTTTACAGTGCCTTGAATGATTATATTATTTTTCTGGCCTAAAATAATTATTAATTTATTAATAAAATGTGCTTTCAGATGAAATGCCTTGCAAAAATACAAAAATAAATAAATAAAAAATTCAAAAGATAAATATTTTTTATTAAAATTGTAATTGTAGTTGTTGCTGATGCTGTTTCAGCGCCAGTTGGATTTTACGCTTAATTGATTTTTGCATTCGAGTGCATCAAAGATTCATGCGTGTACATTTAATGACATTTGCTTTATGCGAATTGAGCAAAGTGCAAAGCTGATATACGGCAGCTTTTTGATAAATTAACATTAATTATTTACGTAAATTGAGGAACAATTGCTTACGAGCTTTATAATCCGTATGTATGTATATAAATTTTAAAATACACAAACTTGCTCAGCATTAATATTACCCTAATTGAGTTACAATTATAGGATATCAAGGATAAATAGCTTGTAATCATGGGAGAGCTATTAATAAAAATGTTTATAATTGTTTAAAAAAAACCTCTATATATATGTATATATATATTTAGTTTAAGGCTAGCAACGTACACACATATAGACAAACATATAAATAATAGACTGTCAAACTGATGCTTAGGCTGATAGCTAAGGCATTTAAACGTTACAATTCAAATCCTTTTTTAAGCTAAAAAAAAAAAGCGATATCGCCTACTCTTTGTTTGTTTCACATAAGTTTACTCTCACGTTCAGTTTTCATACTAAAATTGTTTGGTTTATTACTAACAACGACCTAACGTAGCAATCGTTTGCATAATGAAAAAAAGTAAGTGAAGCAAAAAGCAACTAATTAAAATTTCTTTGTTTAAAATATTGTTGGCTTTTGCTTCGTGCTCGCAGGACGATATAACAAATGCGCATATTTAAAACATTTAAAAGAACAGCTCGAAATTTTTCGTAATTTTGCTCGACACCTTTTTTCTGTGAGGGTGGAAAACAAAATAAAAAATCACCCTCAGTCTTTTGCCTTCGACGTGTTGGCATTTGGTCTGTTGCCGTTTGGCCTGCAGCCAAAAACTTCACATAATGAACTGAAAAGCTGGTGGGTGTGAGAACTTAGCCAGCCCCACCTACGAACATCACTTGGCTTCCACGATAAGAACACAAACTCTAATATAAAATCAACTGTAGCTAGTCAAATGGCCTACAAAATCGCATGCCAGCTGGCAGTTTTGTTCGCCACTAAGCGAAAATAATTATTTGGCGTGAGTAGTGGGCATTATTCATTCCAGACCATGGTACGACCCAGCAACCAGCGACCGAACAAGGATTGCGGCCCAAAGGCTTAACTTCAACAGCAGCAACCAAGAGAAAAAACATGTTAAATAACTGAGAAGAAGGCACAGTCAAAAATGCGCTCGTAAAAGCAAAAGTGTTTTTTTTAAATACCCTGTAATTGAAACTGAGTACAAGAGGTATATTATTGCTAAAGAACCTACTGAAATAAGAGATGTGCATATTAAGTACAGAAACAAAAAGTGTTTACTTTAGTAATGTGTTGCTGTAGTAATGAAACTCTGTAGTTTGGACCGATTTCTACATGTATTGCAGGGTATATTCCAAGTGCATAACACTTAAAGCCGAAACCATTAGTCTTAGCTTTTTTTTGGGCATGCCGCCGAAAGTGCTGGCGGCTTCTTAATATATTAAAGTCTTTCCTTTTCCATGCTGCTGCTTCTTCTTCTTTTTATAATGTTTGTCATTTTGGAGGCACCTTGTTGACATTGTTGTTGTGGCTGTAGTTGTTGTTGATGGTGATTTAGCTGCGTGTCGAGCTCGTTTTGCATGTAAATTTGTTGCCTAATTTCGGGCGGTAGGCGATTTATGTGCCTCAAATACCCTAGCTGCTCTCAGTCCCAGCTCTTTCTTCGTAATTTATGGAATTACTGGCATCATCAACATGCACTCACGTCTTTAACTGCCACGCCCAGCCGCTGCAGCCACAGCCATCAACTTTGCCAATTGCTCATTGACATTATTAATGTTTTTCAATTTTACTTATGACATAAATTGTTAATAAATGCAGTTCTCTTACTCTGTCCCTCACTCCTTCCGTCTCTCTTTCATACTCCTCCTTTTTAGATTCACGTCTTGTTCTCGCTGCTCGCTACGTGATGGGTACCCCTTGTCCTTGGCTTATGATTAATGCTTGGCATAAATTAAACGCATTGTAAATAAATTATTACGCATACGCCGCGTTGTCGGCAGCTGCTAATGAAGTTGCTGGCTATTTTAACGCCCGCCAATGACTGGGAAGCAGATGCATACTTAAGCATAGTAAAAAAAAGGGCTAAGAACTTTACCCAACTGATACTAAAAAGGAAGCCTACAGCAAAGTGTGTGTGGAACGACTTTTGGACTCGGTTAAGCTTGATTAAAATTTCATTAACTAAAAGTTGCGGCATATTTTAAAGCATGTGTGTGCGAAATCTGCGGTATCTTTCGTGCTCAGCTGTTCACACATTTATTCACACACTCGCACTCACATTGCTTTGGCATATATAAAACGGTTTTGTTGCTCCTCCTGTCATGCTCTTCTTCTGTCGCCCTTCCCACGCTGTTGCTGTTCTCTGCTCTTTTTTTGTGGCGCTGGCTTTATGCGCTTGAACGCTTCGTTTGTTTGGCAACTGCCTGCTGCTTGTTCAAGCAGCTGCCAGTGAGTGTGAGTCTCTGAGTGTATGTGTGAGTGGCTGTTAAATTGCTTGTTTATGTTTCCAGCGCAAGTTTCAAACGCGGTCGCAACAGTCACTTGAAAATGCTCATATGACGTTGATTTGTTTCAATTTGGATGCCTAAAAGAAGAAGCCCACCTCTGTCGTCGTCCTATCTCTCTCTCTCTCTCTCTCTCTGTCTCTCTCTCTCTCTCGCTCTCTCTCTCTCTCTCTCTCTCTCTCTCTCTCTCTCTCTCTCTCTCTCTCTCTCTCTCTCTCTCTGTCTATCTCTTACTTAACAGATAGAGCAAGCTCTATCGCAGCCTCTGCGTTCCAGTGAATTTGTTTACTGTATCTGAAACAACATTCGAAACAGCAACAAAGCAACTTTATTATTTAATGAGCTCTTCTTTATGGTAGCTTATGCCTTATTATGCTAACGCAGCAAATAATTGTTGAATTTATGAGATATGTATACAAAAACCGGCAATAATGATATCTGTCATTTATCGGGCAACAAATTCTCATCTTTCGAACAGTTATCGCGCGAATAGTCAGAAGCTCTGAAGTAGTCAGCATTACTTCATTCAGTTAAATAATATTATTGAAATTTGTTTTTTTATTGTCCTCCCCTTCTCCCTCTCTTTCTTTTTCCCTCTCACATTCTCTCTCCCTCCTCACTTTTACTCTCTTTTTTTCATTCTCCCCCTCCTCTCTCTCAGTCCTATTTTTCACTTATCAACGTGTCACGTACAGCTCTTGGCCAAGACTCGACTTAACTACATGCCATAATTATAATGCCAACATCAGCGTTAATTTAACCCAAACCCAACTTAAATCCGCTCTTCGGCTCGTTGCAGCTCGGTTGCTAATCCACTTCAGCCAACGACTCATACCCAAAGGCATGTCAAGCATTTAATTACTGCCCATCACAGGAGCTTAAAAATGCTGCCAACTGCCCCTGCTACCACTGTCCTGGCAAATCCAGTTTGTTAAAATAATATGAGGCTAGCGAAAGGATGTGGCATATTCATCAACGTTTCCTGCTCTTTCTGTTCGAAATGTTACGCAAAATATTTTCATTAAAATGTCAAAAATATGTATACATATACATTTATACATACACATATATATGTATATATCTGCGAATATTGTGCGCAGACACGCAAAACTGGACGCCAAATAAAGAAAGAAAATTAAGGGCAAATAGAGCGAATGGAAAAGGTTTCTATTTGTTAAAGCGCTTAACATGCAGCGGCCGAAACATTTGTTTTCTGCTTTGACCCACCGTATCGTCGAGAGAGTCGTTAAATTGTTTTCATTATCCTTGTAAGCCATAGCCAGAGCGCTCTGTGCGCTGTGGCAAGAGCACAGACTGGGAGAGGAAAAGCTTTACTCCGCTTCAGGGGTTGCCTGGCAATTAAAACCGCAATGCAAATGAGCTGTGCTTAATGCGTTTGTCTGCGTGTATCCGTGTGTACGAATATATATAAATGTGAATGTGTTAGTGTATATGCGTTTATACACTGTCCTAACAGTTTGCGGAGCTCGCGCGAAAAAATTTTAATTGCAGCTCTGCTCTTACTCTTATTTTATCTACCTCTATTCAGCCTGCTCCTTATTTCATCCATACTTTGCGCATAGCTCTGAGGCAGCCATCAAGCCAGCAAGGGCGTTACCAAAGTCAAAATATGCTTCAGTGTGACATACTATATGCATACACACATACAGACACATGTGGCTGTGTCAGATTGCTGAACTGCGTCATGTTTCCGTTTCATTTGTAATTAATTAAATTACTTCCGCTTAAACTGCGCTGCCAACATGGAGCTGTGGTCCATGCTGAGACGTTGGCTACCCAATCTCAAATCCAATTCACAGTCCGGGCCACCGATTTCTCAATTACGACGCTGCAGTCAATCCCCCCCCCTCTTTATCAGTCTTACGAATACTCACTCACTCTCTCTCTCTCTCTCTCTCTCTCTCTCTCTCTCTCTGTCCTCTCCTCGTCCCTGCTCTCTCCCCTCTCTCTCTCTCCTCTCCTCTCCTCTTCCTCTCCACTCCCACCCCCCTCTCTCCCGTTCTCTATCTCTCATCCGCACTCACATTCCTCTCTAACCATTCTCTCTCTCACTCGCTACACCTCGTCCTACCAACCCACCCCATTCCAACCTCACCCCCCACTGCACCTCTCGCATCTCACTCCTCCCCTTCTCCCTCTGTTCCGTTGTCTGTCATCATCGCTTCCGTGTCCACTTCAACTGACAGAGCATCCCCCTCGCTCTCTCTCTGTCTCTCCTTTCCGTTGTCACTTCGAGTTTAAGAAGACATTTCACCCGGGCATCCTTTAATCTGTGCGTTTTATTTGCGTCCTTTTGCCAGAACTTGTTTACTTCGTCGCACGAATGCACCCGATTTCAGTGTGCTTCTCGTCCTGGCCTGTTGACGGTTTCTATCTTGGGTGCCTGTGGCGCTGGCTGTTGCTCCTTTATACTGCGGCATTGCCTTTGCGCTGAACTGGTTGTTATTTCTTGCCCAGGCTTACGCTTGATTAGTCACCTAATGAAGTGTTGATTATGGGCGCCTAATGATTGCCACAGACGTACACACATACAAGCACATGCACACTTTCATATCAGCAGCTACGGTTTAAATCCATTTTTAATTAAATTTTAATGCATCTCTATTTTGTCTTTCCATGTCTTGTATTGCAGCTGCCAGCGTGGACCACTGACCGTTCAATGAAAAGTTTGGTTGCCTGTGAGCCAACGTGAGTATAAAATACACACTCGCAATCATTTGCATTTCACTTTCATTAGTCGAATCGCCCTTAAAAGTATACAATGTGAAATAACGGTCAAAGGGCTAAAACGCTTTTTGGCTTTATTGATACGATTTCAATTGGAATCGAATTACAACAGGCAATAGTTTGAAAAAAAAATAAAAACCAATAAGAGAAAAAAAATATATATATTGCAATATAAACAACTCTAAACGCTTTCTCCCTCTTTCGCTTTGTATTTACATGAATATTTTCGGACTGCAATACAATAAAATTCAATCGAAATCGGCTCAAACAAACAAACAAAAATCTACAAACGGCATTAAAAAATTGGCAACTAATTGGTAAAAATTTTCAACTGTGAAATTGGCCAACAAACACCTAAAACAACAACAAATATACGTACTACAAATACACTCTCGCTTCAAACAACCTATCACAAAATCAAAAATGAACAACAACAATCATCATCTCACCATCATCATCATCATTCGAATCACGCAAAAATTCTGCTATTTATGCGCTTTACATTTGGTGACGTCATTTTGTTGCGACCCCTGACCAATCGGAACCCCTCCAAACAACCCCTGTGGATCCCTAATCCCCCTGCCCATTCCATTCTCCTGCCGCCCGTATTTATGTGCATTTTTGCGGCTTGCCTCAAACCAACCATTTTTCATATGCGTTTTCATTCTCGCTTTCTATCTCGCCTGGCTCTCCCCCATTTTCACATTTTGTTTATACTTCACGCTTTCGATTTTGCTTTGCTTGAAATGCTTTTTTTTCTTCATTCATTTATTTATTTATTTATTTTTTTTTTTTTTTTTTGCTTTCGTTGCCAATTTCCGCTTGAATTAATTCTGTGTTTAAATCTGCGTCGTTGCCCTGGCACTCGTCCTGCCCCGTTCTGCAGTTAGGCTAAAGTAGCGCGCGACCCCTGTGGCTAGTAGAGAATTTAATAACAGCCGCAACTGCTCCACACTGTGCATCCCCCTCCCCTTCCCCATCCTGGTGCGTGTGGCTGGGTGCTTCTGCCAGCGCAAATCACACGCAGTGCGACAAAAGCCGCCCGCAGCGTTTTTTATATGCGCGCACATAATTCAAAAACACTGCAAAAGTTAATGCCCAAAAGCGACGACGCACAATGATAACCAACAATAATTTGGATTATGAGAAGAGGTGTCTGCCCATGGCAGCACGAACAACAGCAACAGCAACAGCTACAGCAGCAGCAGGCACAACGGCAACAATTGCCAGTGGCAGCAGCAACAGCAATGGCAGCGCCAGCAGCAGCAACAATTCATCGCCCACCGCTGACAATCACAACAACACCCACTCGCATTCGATTTCGAATTCTAATGGCGGCTCTTATTTTAACCGCTTTGACAACCGAATTGCTGCCAATCTGGCCGCAGTTATAACTGGCGCTCGATTTCGTTCATCGTCCTGCAACAGTCGGCATCAACAGACGCAGTCGCCACCGGTGCACCACACAACTCGCACTTCGTACCACTATCTGAGCGCCTCACGTGGCCGATCCACATTAAGCAGCGCCACGCCCACATCGCCTGCCAGTCTGGGCAGACGGCGACCATTGCAGCTGTTCAGCCAGGCAAATCTTAAGTGAGTAAAACAGTCTGCGAGTCCAATCCCAACCCAAAAGCTTAATCATGCTCATCACAACGCAAAGCTACTTTAAACATACCACACCTTCAACACACTCACTATTTAATGAAGCTACCTCTTGATACAGTATGCATGTATTTAACAGCTGCAATGATAACGAAAAGGGGACGCATACTCCTAGCTCAGATGAGGATAACTCACCCACTGAGCTCAACAGTTGCAAGCGGCTAACGGATAAACCACCACTGGTACGTAAATCCCATTAGAAACCCAATATAAACTGAAAGCAAGTTTCACCAAGTTACACCACAGTTACTCTCAATTGACCCATACGAATATTCTTCCAAGTCTTTTCTCTTAAAGGGTATTTCGTCATCGTAATGTGATTCTTTGCATTTATTGTCTCTTTCTTGGCTTAGCATCTCGTCCTAAATTTTTTTCATCAAAGTATTCTAACGTAATCTCGGCCTGCTTACCATTCCTGCCACCCAGCAATCAAGCCTCCTTTGCTCTGCCGCCCTCAATCATTGCATATTTGATATGTGTTTGACTTTGATAAGGGTGCCTTCAACTTCGCCAACTGCGGCCATTTATTGTTTTTTTGTGTTTTTCATGAACAATTTATTTGCTCAAATATTTTGAAAATTTATGAATTTTGCCTAGACATTTTGTTCGCTGTTTATTTCCATGAATTATTGGTAGAAATAAAAATAACGAAATAAAAGTAGAGAAGACATCAAAAGCTTGCTCTAAGCGCAGCTAAACCTTCACGGCAAGGCTGCTGTCTGCTTCTTAGTATAACTTGTCACAAGTTTTCTGGGCTAGATAAAAAAAAAATTTTATTCAACTTTTAAAGCATTTCGAAATGTATTGCTAAGCAGAGGCTCTTGGCCATACTTGACGCTGTCTCACAGGCCATTTGCTGTCTTTTGTCTACACTGTTGGAAGACGTGGCATATTTTAGCTTCTATGTGAGATATGTTTAGGTAGGGTATAGCTTTTAGATGAGTTATGTGGAAGGTAGCGTAGTGGCAAGGCAAAAATATAGCTCCTTTTTGGATAGAGCACTCCACCCTTGCTCTGATATAAGATAAGCATTGCGATTGTGTGCTGGAACAATGCGTATTCCTTAGCCATCGTCGGAGCACATTTGTGAGAAAGAGTGAGTAGAACTTTGATCTGCTCCACATGGACAATGTTTATCAAATGTTTTGTCATTTCATGTTTTTTTCGTCACGTTGCCCGACTCGAGAGGATGGGAAGACAAAAAACTTTGCATTCAAGAAGTTGGGTTTAGTTGGCCGACTTCGCCTTGAAGTTCGACTTTGAGGCACGTTGTTTTCATAAATTTGACGCTTAAATATTCATACCATAGGACAGGCAACACACACATATCGGCGTAGCTATAGTGAGGCAGCTGTGCGCAGTCGAGCATAGTCTATGTGATAAGTACGTGCGAGTTTATTCATATGAGAAAGACTCTTAGAAGAGACTCCACATCGTCTGCTCCCATGTGCTGTGTGCACGCGGCGTATGCGTAATGTGTTTGTCTTATTTATAGCCCGACTGTTACGGAGGCGCATTATGATGATTACGTTTTAAGCTAATGGTCCTTAAATGGAGCAAAAGTGCAGCACAGCACGACTTTCAAAAGCTACAAACTCAATTCCAAGGCCATGTCACACTTTCAATAAGCTAAACAAAAAAAATAGAAGCATTGACATTCTGCAAGACACCCAAATCGAAAGCGAAAACCAATCCGTTCGCCCTAATGGCAAGCCATAAATATTGTCAGCGTACCTCCCCGAAAAAACGCAAATGCAAAACGGTTAAGTCAAAGACATCAACAAAAATACCATTCCAAAATATCAAAAAAAACAAAACAAGAAAAAAACTCTAGTCGAGACTGCTCGACTAGGAGATACGTTGAACCCGCCAATCTGATATTCTACTCACTCTACACTTCTTTTAGGCACACATACATACACACGCATATATTAGAACGCGCTCTGCTAACTTCGCAGTAAGCAGCGACTGCGCTTGGGCTGTGCTGCGGTGTGGGCAATATAGTACGGATTTAATTGTTGAATAACTTAATTTCTAGACGTACAATCTTAATTAAAACTTTCAGAACGTAAACATAATGTTTAAATGTATTCACATTCCAAAGCACAAGTCTCTAGTACCTGAAATACGAAAATCGAAATTATATAAAATACACATATGTCTACATTTAAAATTTAGAAGCTCTAGCTCTAAAGGTCTAGAAGATAAATAATAAATAAATTAAAATGTCGGAAGCTGTTATCGATTTTTAGTGATAAACTCGATATTTCGATTTCAAGTCTCTAGCTCTTATATTTTCTGAGATCGACGCGTTCATACATACGGACGGACGGGCAGACAGACAGGCAGACAGGGCCAAAGCGACTCAGCTCGTCACCCTGATCAAGAATATATATACTTTGTGGCGTCTGCCACGCCTCCTTCTGCCTGTTACATACTTTTCACAAAACCAATATACCCTGATTTCCCATTTTCAATGGGTTCAGGGTATAAGAAGACTGGAGAAAAACACATATGTTACAGTAAAACAAAACACAAAAAAAAAAAGGGTTCAGCACTTTGCTCTGGCATTTCTCATATTCGTTTCTTATACTCTGTACAACAATTGTAAATTGAGTGCAATGGAATGTTTGATTTATATTATATATAATCAATCGACATAATGTATCATACAACTTTTTCAATTTTATTAAACTATTTAGTTTATATAAACAAATAATTTTGCACATCAAATTTATTTGTTTTAACTTTCAAATTGCCTACATTGAAGAACAATTTAAGCTGCTAAAGTGCAAACACTTTTACGACTTACTTTTACAGAGTATATCCTAGTCGATGGTCCTGTTGTTTGGTCAATAAATCAATTTCTGTTATAAACATAACACGCATACGCCACGTGGCGACTGCCTATGCTATATTGCTCCTCCCTTTCTCCGTCGCTCTGCCCATAGTTTTTTTACATTCTGCATGCCTTCGTGTGCTGGGTGCGCTGTCAATAACATCATTTTGTGGCAGGGAGCGGCTGCAGCGCGATAAGCAAATTAATTTTTGCAGCCCACATACACCCACACATACACGGGGACGCAGTGGGTGTGCCTCTAGCGACCCTAATTGTGCCCCATGGCTAAGTTGGCGTCCTCTTCGTCTGCTTGACTGCCTGATTCAATTTCAGATAAGCAAAATAAAGCAGCAGAAAAACTGCACATGCAACCCAGCCAGGCAAGTCAGGCAAACCAATCGCGGAGTGAAGGCAGCAAAGACAAATGGTCGATGGCACATCATGCACTTCACCCGCATAGCAGGACACAGAGAGTGTCTCTCTGTATTTGCCGGAAATGACGCGCTGCCTCTCGTCTGATCCTTGTTTCCCTCTGCTGTTCCTGCTGCTTCTGCTAGAGCTGGTGCATCGATGCTGTTGACTCGCTATCGCTAAATGTTTGTTTAGCAACTGCAACAGAAACTGCTTCACACTCACAGTTGAGAGTCAAATATATCGTTTGGAGCCGCCTCTATTTTGCAGTCTAACAGTGAGCGACAGTCGGTAGAGCCACATGTGGCCGGTGCATGACACGCCCACTTGTATATCATACTCTTGCAATAAATAATATTTTGTGGACCCGCCCATCACAGGCCACACAGCACGACCCCTCAATCTGTTGCCTGATTTAAGCGTACCACACTGCTTCGCTCTCTCTCTCTCTCACTCTTCCTCAATCCCTCTATCTCTTTCCATCTCCTCTCTTCCTCATCTCGTTACAGTTTATTAAATTTGCATAAATGTTTTGGGCTGCGGCAGCTGCACGTGCCACCTATTGGGACAGCTCAGCTCAGTGGCTGGAGGAGTGAATGGCAACAGCTGATGCCAAATGTCCCGACTCTGCCAGTTCATTAAGCGAGCAATATCCCAATTAGTCTGGCGCACATTTTCTTTATGACCAGCAAATGGGAAATTTTTGAGGGAAAAACAAATCAAAGTCCAGCTTTTAGCAGCAACATTTCATATTTGTGTTTGAAATGTAAGTGGGCAAAACTAAATGTTAGCTCAGAAACGTTGGCGTTCATCTCATCTATGTAATCAACTAACTTATTTATATATGACAAACTAATAAATAAGCTCCAAGGAAGATTAAATGCAAGCCTACATATAAGCTCGAAGCAGTCTGGGCATAATTTGATAGATAGGTCATCCTAATGTACCATAGAATATTATAGTTGATGCTTATAGACCCGTAGTTTTATTCGATGATATTGGAATCTCTATGTGAGCACTTATAAATATACTAAATCATATTACAGCGTGCACCACTCGTGAGAGTACTGTGTAAATCGTGTTATAATATACTTCGTTCAAATGAAATATGTAAAAAATGTTTGTTTGAGCAGCCTAAAAGTATGCAATGCTCGTGCCCGTTAAATTATGCAACAATGTACAAAAAATTGCCGTCAGGTACGTAGCCAGGTAGTCAGGTAAGCGTTCAAGGCAGTCGGCGAATGAAACCTGCACAAACGCCACAGCCGTCTCATTGTCAATGTCGCCTTAAATTATTCCACACACATACAAACGCAAAAATATAGTCTACTTTCAGGCGGTGCCGTTGTATACAGCCAGACAGATTTTCAAAGCCACTGACCCCAAAAAGAAACATACAAAATAAAGAAAAAAATAGAAGTTTTAGGTGAAGAATACGGACGCTTAAATACCCTTACAAACAAGTAGAAAAATATAACATTCTAGAATATATCAAAACAAAATAGCCTGAAAATGTCAAACAGATTCCATTGAATATGGGGTACATTGTACTTTGACATAACGCTACATAAAAATATCAGCAATACTTTGATGGAGCAATGCATGTCATGGTTCATTCCATATTAGGCATAGGTCAAGCTGATCTAAAATAAACTTTCTTAAGTTAACTTAATATGAGTAAGAATAAGTATTCTGCTGCTGCTGCTGTCTTATGCAGCCTTTCCACTCTTTTACTCAATTCCTTCATAGTCAATGTTCCGTTTACTCTCCAGACAAACAGGCGTTTGCTAACATGATCTCAACATGCGCACACAAGTGCAGCTGAATTATCGCCGCCTGTTCTCAGTTTCCTTTATGCCCACACAGTTGTTCTCACTGTTCTTTTCTGTACCTCTTTTTTCTTGCTGCTAGTAGTCCTGCGGCACAATTCCGCTTAGCACGCCACTTCCGTATCCGCCGTTGCCTGGCTACATTTAAGCATCCTGCAACTGCGACTGCAGCTCGCCTCCTTCTTGCAGTTGTCCTTCAATTTATGCGACAGCCTTTTATGGCCCAGCCCTTTTTCTTTGGCAACGACTCTGCTCCGACAAGTAATTCCTAGTCCAAGCATCCGGTTCCTGTTTAAGTGCAGGCGCAAAAAGTTTTTCTACCCAGCTTTTTGTCTAGTTGTGGTTTTGGTAATAAATTCTTGTGTGCTCTTCGCTTTTTTCCTTTTTTTTTTTCGTTGCCTGGGGGACGCCCACGTGCGCCTTCTTGCGCTTTCAAATCTTTCAAGGTGTTTAAATTGTAGTTAATTTTGTTGCCTCGTGCATAAACAGCTCCTTTAAAGCCATTCTCAACCACCTTATTCACAGGTTAAGCGCTTGACCATGGGTCTGTTACGCCACAATGAGGAGTCACGGCCACTGGTGGCAAACGTAACGCCGCTCAGTGCAGCTGCTTTGAGCTGTGAGGACGCCGGTCAGCCCATCTACTCGAATGGTTACATCAATGAGGACTCGTATATCGACAGTAAATTTGGCGACTCCTGCCGTCAGTCTCTGACAGCCATACCCATGCTGGACAATGTGAATCTCAACAATGACAACAGCGAATTCAGTCTGAAGAAGCGATATCTACGCGAAACCAGCAGTGGTAAGAGAGTCTAGAGAGATGAAGATATGTAAAGGCAGGCTCTGACCTGATCTGTGCCTGTGTATCGGTTCTGTAATGTTCTCCCCTCAGCCAACTCGAGTCCCAAGATCTTCGCCAATCGCCTGCGTTTCAATAATGCTTCAGCTGCAGCCGCCGCCGCTGCTGCTGCTGCTGCAGCCAGTTTAGCAGCCACTCAGCGCAGCAGCAGCTTGGCCAACACGCACATATCTCGAGATGACGAGGAGGAGGAGTCGGACACAGAGCTTAAAGCAGCAAGTTGGTATCAGGCTGGTATCTCACGTGACATCGCAGTCGAGGTGCTGCAGAGCAAGAGTCCAGGCGCATTCCTTGTGCGAAAGAGCAGCTCAAAGCCCGACTGCTATGCACTTACCCTACGCGTACCCTCACCTCCCGGACCCAAGATAGCCAACTATATAATACTGCGCTCACCACGTGGATATAAGATTAAGGTAAGACATACCACATCTAATAGAACTTGTCTTAGCAGCGATTATTATTGTATTAAAGGGCTTTCGCAAGGAGTTCTCTAGCTTAAAGGCTCTAATAACCCATCACTCAGTTATGCCGGAGCTGCTGCCCGTTCCCCTGGCCATGCCTAGGCCCACAAATATGTCCTCTTCACGACGCAATCTGGATGACTTTGATACCTACGACTCGCTGCAAATGCTCTTCAAGTATCTACGCGCCAAGAATCTGGAAACGGAGTAGTAGTAACCAGAGGCATATAAATAGGACTTACAGAAAAGGAGGGAGGGAGAGAAGGCTCTAAGTCAAAGTTATTGATAGAGCGTAAAATGATGTATTTCAATACCAATAAATGTGATACTGTATTAAAAGCCGCGCACACAAACATACACCCACGTAAGGTATACACTATATATAACTGCAAATGAAACGCCTAGCTGATAAATGGTGAAAATAATTCTAGTTTAGTTTGAGATTATCTTTTTGGCCAAGGGAAAAAAATTAAAAATGTTAATACGGAAAGCGCTTTATGTTCTACTATAACTATAACCAAACTAATCTTAACTTTTACCATCATAAATCAAATGCTTACCTCATTGGGTTTGATTTTCTCTTGTTCCTTCCCACCCAATTGAAATTCCAATTAGATTTTCCATTGCGCAAAACGTGAAAAATAATTAAACACAAAGAATAAGGAATATATAATTAATTAACAATTTATATATGTATTAAAAATTGTATGTTAAATGTTGTTGCAGCTTCAATTGTTAAGTATAAATAAAGGTACTAAGTAAAAATTGCCTATTTTAAATTAAGATAAACAAATTGCAACAAATACAAAAAAAAAAAAACTCCCTAAATCTGTATATAAAGCACTAACTTAACAAAATTGAAATAAAAAAATTATTTAGTTTATATATAAAAAGTAATTTTTATAACAGTTATAATCGATTTCTCATTATACAATTCCTGTGCACAGCAGCCGGGCCGGCCAAATAAATTTTCACACGTTAATTATGCTCTGAGACCATTTATATTTATATATACATATTTTAAACATCCACGCCGTGTATGCTTATCGCAATTCCGAATGGAATTTATACAATTATGCATTTGCATTTATAAACAACAGCATATTTATGCAGCATTGTTGACTATTTAGAACTTTCAAATTCACGCTACTATTATACAGAGTCAAGAAATCAAAGAGAGTTTAATTCACCCTATGAATCGAGGTGATATTTAATTATAACTTCACGTGTTTCAAGTTTATATTTGTGGTTGCAACAATTGATTGATTATTTCGAGCTTATGCAGATTGCCATAAATATACATTCCAGAGCTCCGCATACTCTCAACTTTCCTATAAATTTTATTGTGATTTCGGCGAAAATCTTAAAAATAATAATAATAATGTTAACAATATTGCGACATCTGCTAAGCGGCGGTCTACGGGTTGACAGCCACGTCGCTGTGCGAGCTGTGTAAGGCAATTTGGCCTAATCACCGTCATTATACTATTTTAATTTGCTCAACTTTTAATCGAAAAGCAGAAAAGACCAACTTGTTGGTTGCTTCTGGTACGGCTAGAAATCAAAGCCTCGGTCAGAGCCACGAAATCCCTTTTTTAATTGCAACCTCGAAGTCTGAAATTTGTTCACCCTCAAAACTTGGTGGAAAATCCTTTGCGTTGTGTGAAAAGTTTGTTGAGCCAACAACGATTTCATTCTTCCCAAATTCATTCCTTTAGGGTTTCTGCTGCTTTTTTTTGCTTGCTTAGTGTCAAAGTGTTGTCGACTTTTCCACTTTTTTGGGTTTTGCTTTCATGTTGCTTTCAAAAATGAAAAAATTGAACTTTGTTGCAATTATCAGGCTGGCTACACACGAATGCGTGCGTAAAAAAAGGAATAGAATAAGTCAAATTCTTAGAAGGCATTTAAATAATTGTCGGATTGGCAAATAGACTCGAGCAATTGGCCCATTGGCCACCTACAGTATTCATGAGCGCGATAAAGTTTTCAACTTAATTTTCTGTCAGTTATTGCATTGTTTTTATACCCTGAACCCATTGAAAATGGGAAATCAGGGTATAATGGTTTTGTTAAAAGTATGTAACAGGCAGAAGGAGGCGTGGCAGACCCCACAAAGTATATATATTCTTGATCGGGGCGACAAGCTGAGTCGATTTGGCCCTGTCCGTCTGTCTGTCCGTCCGTCCGTCCGTCCGTCCGTCCGTCCGTCCGTCCGTCCGTCCGTCCGTCCGTCCGTCCGTATGTATGAACGCGTCGATTTCAGAAGATATAAGAGCTAGAGACTTCAACTTTTTTTTTAAATGTCCGTATATATCACGCGCATATCGAGTTTATCACTAAAAAACGATAACTCATTCCGATACTTTTTTATCGATAAAAAACCTTATCGACGATCACTTAAAGAATTATATCTCCTACATCTTTCAAGCTAGAGTCTCCAAATTTAAAATGTATATAAAGATGTATTTTATACAATTTCGGTTTTTGTTAAAATTTACCCCCCACCCCTAAATCCACCCCCTCACCCTCATCTTTGTAAAAGTCGTATATCAAATACTAGAGACTTGTGATTCGGTATACACATACATTTTAACATTATGATTACGTTCTGAAAGTTTCATTACGATCGTACGTCTAGAAATTAAATTATTCAACAAATAAGTTGTCATTATATTGCCAACACTGCAGCGCAACCCAAGCGCAATCGCCTGTATATGTGAGTGTGTGTATATGCGTTTGTTTGTTTGTATGCGTGTGTGTGTGTGTGTGTGTGTGCGTGTGTGTTTGCTAATTATTATTGAAATATCAGTTGCTTGTAGGGTTCAGGGGATCTCGTAGTCGAGCTGTCTCGACTAGAGCTTTCTTTCTTGTTTGTTGATGTTGTTGTAGAGACCAGTCATTCAATGTGGATGTCTCTGACAACTTCGCAATTAAATATTTAATAAGACAAAGTGACTCGGAAATAACAACAGCAAAAATCAATTATGAGGCAGTGTCTGCTGTTTCCCATAATTCGTAAGTAGTTTATATATGTCCTTAAGCGACCAAGGAAAGCTTTATTTTTAATTGAACATTTTCCAATCGTACCGTCGCCATTTTCGTAATGAGCGCTATTTGCTGATGGGCTTAATGGACAATGACGAATAGCCAGGGCTTCAGTTAAGACGAGCAGCCTTCTCATATTTGTATTATTTACGAGCATTTTTGCAACCCCCATCTCCACCTCCCGCTCGCTTCCTCTCTCTTACTCTCCCACTTCACGTTTATTGCATTTCTTTTTCAGCTCCTTAACATCCTGCCGCTCCTCTTTCAGTGCAAACAATGGCGAAAATTATTGCTCTCCTATTTGCGCTGCGTTTTACCCATTTGTCGGCAACCATCGCCTTTTGTTGTCGCAGCTCTGAAAATTGCAAGATTTTTCTTTTTCCCTTACATTTGAACTTTTTCATTAGGCTAATTAAAAATGTTTTGGATGTGGCATGAGCTGCTTTTTGACGCTGTCTTAAATGCTCTCTTTCCTTTTTTTCTCGTAGGTTTGCTTTAATTTGCTGTAACACATGGCGTATGCGCGTTGAGTGTTTTATGGCTGCGAGGTAAACGCGGCAACAGGCAACTTTTTATAACTCTTATTTAAATGGACCGAAGTGCCGCAGGCATTGCTTTGCTGCTCAACTAGAAGTTTAAATTGCGCTAAAGCTGGAAATGAATTTAGATATTTTGGGCAACCGAAATTCATATGACTATTTGTTTTACAGCTTAAAATTTGCTTGTAATTTGTCTCTCATATAGAATGTTCTTAGTGAATCTATCTTTTATAAGACTTTTACTTTCTCAATGTGCTTTAAATCTCTCTCTTTTTCCAAGCTCTTTAAAATTCAGATTTTCAAACCCAATCAGTGTATATCTAACTAAACTGTTTCATACCTCCAAGAACTCGCATAATGCAGCTGACGCGGCGCATTCTCAAGTTAAAAACCCCCGAACTGTCCAACATTTTACGCCCAACAGCAAAAATATAAAAACTTGTACCGAGCCCATTAAAAAAGTTGCATACTCTGAAGCGTCGCGACGTCTTTGCTGAGTTTAAGGCGACAATTTCGAGAGCTGCTTGGTTCGGAGGCTGTCATTAAAACTGCAACAAAAGAGCTGCCAAAAAAGGGAGCAAAAAATGAATTACATGCGCGCAAAACAATAAAAAGTAACAACCAAGCGTTGTCCTCCTCTTCCTTTCTTCGTCGTTTTGTATATGTTCACAGAAGGAAGTGCTTAAGTGGTAGTAACAGTGTGGAAGCAAACATTGTCTGGCGAAATGTTAAACTGTCAAAAAGAACAAAATATATACATATATATAAGCGGTAAATGCTAATCTTGTCTGGCACTCGAGTGCCGAGTTGTTAAAGTCAAAAGCCGAATACAAAGCTTGCCTGACTGGCTAGACAAGGACACCTCATTAATTTGCCCATACTGCAGTGGTAACTATATTAGCTATTTGGTCACACGACTCATTGGCTGCCTGATTTTATGGCCTCTATGACAGAGTCGAGTCTATGACCAGAATCAACTCCAATATCAACATTGACCCTGCAACTGCAGCAGCTGCTGCTACTGATACTTCAGTTGTTGCTCTGACATTGCCAAATATGTTTTCATGGATTTTTTGCACAATTGCCAATGTTGACCAATGGCCGTAGGGCAATATTAAGTTGGCCTGTGCGCTGCTGTTCACGCTCTCACTTGTTTGCACAACCTAAATTGCATGCTATTGGAGAGAAGTCAACATGACTACGGGCAGAGAGATCGCCAGTTGGCATATTGCATTCTCATTCATATTCGTATTTTGCATTAACTTTTCCACTTTGATGGCACTTAAAAGTTTCTTCAAACAGTTGGTTCGGTCAACTAACACCAAACTAATATTCTGTGGAACTTAATGCACAAAGAACAATGCAACGCATTGCCCTTCTTATAGCCATTGCAGCGAGGGAAAGCTATGGAATCAGAAAAGCTCTCATTAACCTTTTTAGAGAACACATAAATCAACTAAGACGTTGACACTAAGCGAAAAGCTGCAGAGAAATGCTCAGTGCCTTATATATCTATATGTATATAACATATATGTATATTATACAGGCGACCAATATTGAACCTGTAAATTTCGTGTTCTCTCTCTCTCTGCATAATGTAAGGTAAAACCCGTCTGTTCTATATTCCTGCATAGGTGAAGTAAAATCCGGCTGCTCTATATACACCGCGTAGCCCATACTCAATAGACTCTGGCAAAGCGTGTGGCATTAATACAATGCATTTGCTGACGCAACAACAACAAGACTACAAAAGCAGCCGCCGACAGGTTGATGGATCCTAAGGAACACAGGGCGTAACAGTTAGCGAAGTGTGGTTACGGCTGAAGCTGCAAACAATAGCCAGTTAACGCGACAGTGGCTGCCGTCTTAGCAGCCCCACACACTCGCACACAATGCATGCTGACATTACCATATCGAAATAGTACCATAATAATACACATACGCATGCACTCACTCACTACCTCCCTCCCTCACTCACTCACACACACACATGCACTCGTAAGCTGGCATTCATTTTTGTCATTGTTGCAGCTGCTCCTGGTTAGGCCCCATTGTTGCTAATGTAGCCGCTGTTGTTGTTGTTGGTTTTTTTCTCTCGTTATTGTTGCTGTGTCAACACACTCATACATACATACATACATACATACAGAAAGACACATACATACGCGTACGTAGCTCGACTGGCTTTTTGTTTAATTCGTTTTTCTATTTTTCGCAGGCAAGAACTTTAGTCCACGGCTTTGGCGCATTGTTTAATGTATTGCCATCTATATTCAGCTAGCGTAGCTATCTATCTATCTCTTTTACTAAATATCTCTCTCTTTCCAACTAGTTCTATCTCCTTCTCTGGCTTTATGCAGATTTTCAACTGCACAAAAGTTGAAAGCGAGGACATTATTGAATATGCATTGCAGTTGCTCTATTGTTGCCCATCCCACACACATACACGACCACGCACACACCTAGCCACGCTGGGTGTTTGCTCACAATGATGCTTGGCTACCCACACAAAGTTGCAGCTTAGCGCGCTATTTTGACCATTGAAATTTATATGCCGCTTAGACACAAGTCGAAGCCACGCGATAAAGCCGAATCGTTAAAGACACACAGTACCTGATATAAAGTTTGCGAGAGTGTTTTGGTGTGTGTGTGTGTGCATGTGTGTTAGCCGACATTGCTCAATTTCAAGAATACCAAAAGTGCTTCAAAGTGCCGGCCACAGCCATTCGCTTATTTATGTGTTGCTGGCATTTTGTTTGCCATTCGGTCTAATAAATTAACGGCTTTACCTTTGACCCTGTCCTTGTGTCCCTGTTCGCTGTCCGCTGCCCACAGCCAGCAATCCAATATAGCAATTTATCAACAGCAGCAAGGAAAAGCACGTACCAACTGGCTATATGTATGCATGGGGTAAAAGACAGGCAGGTGGCTCTCAAATGTGCACACCTTATCGCCTGGCTTAGGCGACACGCACATTCAGCGCGGGCAACAGTCGAGCATTTGGCAATAGTTATCCCATTCAACTCTCTGACTAACGAGGCGACAATAAAAATGGCCCTGGCAATTGGCACCTTGCGGTGGCAAGTTAAAAGGATTTTCCATTTTAAATTATGGTATGATATGGACAAAGCGCACAAAACACAGAAAGAAAAGAGGACAGGAAGAGAGAGAGAGAGAGAATAAAGGGACATAGCAAACGTAAAGTAGGACTAAACCACATATATTCCAGGCGAAGAGTTTCTCTTTCAGCTAGCAATTTCACTTAGAACAAGTAAGAAGCCTCTAGTCGAGACTGCCCGACTAGGAGATACCCTGAACCCTCCAGTCTGATATTCCAATCACTCTGCACCTGTTTTAGGCACACATACATACACACGCACGTATTAGAACGCGCTCTGCTAACTGCGCAGTAAGCAGCGACTGCGCTTGGGCTGCGCTGCAGTGCGGGCAATATTATGAGAATTTATTTGTTGAATAATATAATTTCTAGACGTCCAATCTTAATGAAACTCAGAACATTATCATAATGTTCAAATGTATGTACATTCCAAAGCACAAGTCTCTACTACTTGAAATACGCCTTTTACAAAGGTGAGGGTGAGGGGTCGAATTTAGGGGTGCGGGGTAAATTTTAACAAAAACCGAAATTATATACTCATGAATCTACATTTAAAATTTGAAAGCTCTAGCTAGAACGCGCTCTGCTAACTGCGCAGTAAGGAGCGACTGCGCTTGGGCTGCGCTGCAGTGCGGGCAATATTATGAGAATTTATTTGTTGAATAATATAATTTTTAGACGTCCAATCTTAATGAAACTCAGAACATTATCATAATGTTCAAATGTATGTACATTCCAAAGCACAAGTCTCTACTACTTGAAATACGCCTTTTACAAAGGTGAGGGTGAGGGGTCGAATTTGGGGGTGCGGGCTAAATTTTAACAAAAACCGAAATTATATACTCATGAATCTACATTTAAAATTTGAAATCTCTAGCTCTAAAGGTGTAGGCGCTATAATTAAATAACTAGCTTTCGATAAGGTTTTTAATCGATAATAAATCATCGGGAGTAGTTATCGATTTTTAGTGATCAACTTGATATGCGCGTGATATACACGGACCTAGGAAAAAAAATTTCAAGTCTCTAGCTCTTATATCTTCTGAGATCGACGCGTTCATACATACGGACGGACGGACGGACAGACAGACAGATGGACAGGGCCAAATCGACTCAGCTCGTCGCCCTGATCAAGAATATATGCCTGTTACATACTTTTAAAAAAAAACATTATACCCTGATTTCCCATTTTCAATGGGTTCAGGGTATAATAAAAGAATGACTCGTATGAATAAGTATGAATGAATAGCCCATAAGAATTTCCTAATGTAAATAGGCGTATTTACAGTGTTGGGTAAAAAATATAGAGGTGTTCATGCTTAAGCTTAGATCGACATATCAAAATCGGTTTTCAAGCTCGACAGACGCCAAACTCGTTCAAAAACCCACTTTGAATTTAGTTCAACTAGCTCAACCTGTTAGTTATGCTGTTAATTTACAGACATACAGACAGACCGGTTTCAACCCCGATGTGCCTCTCCTCACACTTTCAAAATTGAATAGAAGCTGGGCGCACGTTAAGCTCGCAGGTGTGTGAAGACAACAACAAGTTCAAACAAAAGATGTATTCCATTGTCGTGCAGCCTGAGATTCCAAAGGTTTGAGATTGCGCGCCACAGGAACGCTGTCCACGATTTATTGTGCGTCCATTACAAGCGGAAATTAAGCGCGGCAGGTCGGCCAGGCGACGCTACAAGGCGAGCGTGCGTGAAAACGTTTTCCCGGTGTACTCCTACGCCACCAAACCCACAAGCATCACTCCACTGAGCTCTGGCTATCGCGTGAGAGGGCAAGAGAGGAACAGGGACAGTCGAATTCCAGCTGGCCAAAGCAAAGCTATTGTTTCTCAACACGCTTTCGTCTATTCCAGTCACGTGGCACGCAACGACAACTTGGGATTTGTTAAGTGGCGTCGCGTTCTGATGACCAGCATGTTCAGCAATAGCTTCTTCTTATACTCTAAATTTCTTATATATACATATTAATTATATATACATTTAATAATATATATATATACATTTTAATTTAGAATCTGGATACCTTAAAGTCTTGCACACTATTTGTTAAATGTATGACACCATATTACGTAGGGCATCTTTCAGTCTCACCTAGCTACCAGTTGCTGTCGCGATTTTGAATTCTTGTCCGGCCTGTCACGTGTTTCGCACATTTTGCACATAACTCGCGTTAACATTTATTGCCAACTTTCTTTTGCATGCTTCGTTGCTAGATTCCATACTTTTTGTTTTAGCCAAACACTTTTTCTGGTTAGCGTGGTTGTTTTGTTTTTATCAGGGATTGCTGTGGGCGGCAAACATCACTCAGCCGTTGCTGATTCAATTTAAGCGTTGTGTACCTTTGCTTTTAATAATTGAAATCGCACATTTTGAAGTGAAAGAGCGGACACAGAAGTGCACTCCATCACTCGTCACGTGATGCTTCTCCGTTACTCGAACTGAATTTCTTGGCTAAGTGAAATGGCGGAGCGTAGAAGCAGCAACTCCTGAAAAGTGTTGGCTGTGTTTATATAAAAGATTACGTCATTGTTGTCGAATCGGGAGAGCATGAGACCGCAGGGGAAAGCTGTAAAAAAAGCGGTGAAAAACGTGGAAAACAACAACAGCATCCGCAATGGAAATGGAATCGCTTTGGGCTATCGCTTGGCGTTGGTAAGCGATGCGATAATAGCATGTAAATGTTCTGAATGTGAAATCAATAGGAAAACAGCTTTGAGCGAAAGTCACAAAAAAGCCAAGAAGCCTCTGCCGCGCCATAAAAATTTAAATCCAATAGCCAACAACGTGTTGACCAGAAACTTTTCTAATTTTCGCATTATGAAAATTATCCGAAATGCCAAGCAAAAAAAAAGATATGCGCCCGAAAAGTAATTTCAATCCGCTGCCTATTTTCTCAGTATACTCAGTCTGCGCATAGGGCGACAAATGCCACAAATCGTAGGAGAGGAGAAAAAATTGAATGTGGCAAGGACCAGCAGACGGGAGGAGACCCGTGAAAACTTTTCCATTAAGAAAATTAACTGAGATTAAGTGTGGCGCATGTTTTAACTGAGTAAAAGTTCGTCGCTCGTATTCTGGCCGCCTCCCTTCTTTCTTTTTGGGAAATTACAACAATTTCAAGGCATTTAAGCATTTGTCACACACACACACACACACACAGACACACATACCGAGGCAATTGTGTTTACGAAGGCCGCAGGTCGGAAGTGCTGCCTCCCGTAACAATGTGGATGTGAATGTTTCACATGAAGCTGTGCGTGCGTGTTGCACGAGTGTGTGTGTGAGTGAGTTTATTTGTTGACTGGCTGACTAGCTTGACACACTTTGCTTGTTTGCTGCCGTCGATACTAATCTAATTTTATTGATATTGACACAATTTCTGCAGATTTCCGCATAAACATAAAAACCGAGGCGGGCAATACATGACGAAGAAGTAGAACAAGATAAGTTTAGCAACACGCAACAACAACAAAAACAAAGAACCAATAAAAATTGAATGGGGCGGTACAGGAAATAGGTTTATTGAAAGCCAACAACATTAGATTAAAGTTAAAACAGTTTTTCTTTCCGTTTGTTCTTATGAACTAAATAAAAGTTAAAAGAATTCAAAGAATTTGGGCTATAGAAAATTAACATTCCAGGACACAAGATTGTTATTCATAACTCATTTGTATTATGGAAAAATATTTTATTACAGCCTGCAGCCTATATAAAAGAAAGTTCAATAATTAAAAGCATAATAAAATATTTTTCCATAATACAAATGATATATATCATATATACATATAGATATACATATATATACACATACATATTTCAGTAATATTACTTAATCTTACTGCAAACTGATATAGCATTAGATAATATTTATGAGAACCGTTGACAATCGATTAAATTTACTTAATAAAATTAAATTTACTTAATAAAAAATTGATAGGTCGTGATGTCTGTGTATTTTTTTGTGCATATAGTAACTGAATCACAATATATGAACGATAAGCCAAGAACATTGATGAGTACTGCTAAAATCCGCCACCACGCCAATTAAGGCATGTAATTGGGAAAGATGCCTCAAATGAGTCGCAATGTAATTAAGGCAACTGCAGCTACAATTGCGGCCGAGCTACAGCGGGGAGCAGCGCATTGGTAGTTATACCCTGTAATTTGCGAAGATGGGTATTTAGAATATGTGTGTGACTGTCCACTTTAGCCAAACCAATACTTTTTAATTTCATATCAAAAAATTTAAGAGGCGATATTTACATACATTTATGTATATGGAAATTATCATTTGAAACGAACTGCTGCCTATAGGGTATTGTTTTGCTATATACTCTTTGCCGCACTTAGGTTCTCATTCGTCTCCGGCTATAGTTAAAGACGAAGGCCTAAGCAACATAATCGCTGAAACGTGTGGCAATTACACGAAACTGGCTAAAATTGAATGCCAAACAGCTGCTGGTTTCTGTGTGCAATTCGCATCGAAATATACCGCCCAATTCAATTAAACAAAGGGGCCCAGACACGTGCCGGCCCGCTTGTGTATGTATATGTATATAAACAAGAAACTTGTCAAGTGGCACGTCATAGTCAACTGTAATGCTTCACACGCTCACATTGCTTCTCTGTTTGCTTGGCTTCAGGCCTACGCAGGCGTGGATCTCAACCGGCCACCATGATGATGATCCGGAGGAAGTCCTCTCTGCGCGCTGGCAGCTGGCCTATGAGAGCTGGCAGCGCAAATGCAAGAAATACCAGCTGCCAGACCAACAGCTAGAAGTAAGCACTCGCATAGCTCGGGGCGAACTGGCCGAGCCGGGAATGTTTCCCTATCAAGCCGCATTGCTGTTGCATCGACGTCAAGGATATTCCACGCAATGTGGTGGATCCCTTATTAGTCTAAACTATGTTCTGACTGCAGCGCATTGCCTGAATGAGGCCGAAAGTGGTCAGATTTATCTAGGCAGCAATAGCTATGCAGACGCTGCAACAGCAACCCAAATTTTTCAGGTGCATATATGGAATTTTAATGTATTTCCGGGCTATCTAGGCTTTGCGGGCTATCATGATTTGGCCCTAATACATCTGCCCCACTCGGCCACGCCCAGCACAAGGGTGCAACCCATTCCTCTGGCGCTCGATTTTATGCAGCAATCGTTGCTGCAGGGACAACTGGTCAGCAGCTCCGGATGGGGTGCTCTGGGAGATGGCACAAATGACACTCAATCCCCAGAAGCCAATCTCCTACACTATGTGGATGTTCCCGTGCTAGAGCAAGAGAGGTGCATTTGCTACTTTTTGCCTGGCTTGGTTAGCCCGCAGCGTCACATTTGCAGCGATGGGCGAGAGGGTCGTGGCAGCTGCCAGGGCGATTCCGGTGGTCCACTGGTCTATCGTTGGCACAATGTCAGCTATTTGATTGGAGTAACCTCATTCGGCAGCACCAATGGCTGTGAGCAGGGCTCGCCAACTGTCTACACGCGCATCACAGCCTATTTGGAATGGATTCTGGGCGAGACGGACCTGCAAAGCATTGAGTAGGAGGAGACCTCGAGTTTACCAGACAACAGTCAACTAAATGCAATTAACGCCCAATTGTTAGCTATTAATTGCTTAACAATATAACCAAAGTTCTGGAATGTCCCAACAATATAACCAATTAGTTCGAAACGTTAGCAACGATATCGAGTCCCGACTATCGAATGCGAGGACGACAATTACTCTTTGACAGACCGAGTTGCCTTCGGGTAGCATCAAACGGCCATTTTTTGCCAAATGGAAATTGCAAGCTATAAGTAAAAATAAGCATTACAACAATCAAATGGCAGCCAAATACTTCACAATATGTCCATAAAACCGGAGAAACATACAATTACAATACAAGGCACAAACACTCAGTTCCAATGACTCTGATAAAATGATGTTAAATTGTTAATTATCGCATTATTATATTTATAAAAGTATAATGAATTTATTATTCTATCTGTGAAGGATATGGGTTACTGATGATTTAACTATACTCAGACAACTTTCTTTTTTTTTTTGGCATGACTCTTTGAAGCTAATACTTTTTTATTAATTTGCGACTTGCAGGGTACCTTCTAGCTAATCACTTATAAATGTATTTATATTTTTAGACGATACGTGCTCTCTTTTAATTAGAAGCTTTGAATTTCCATTCCATTCACTTTTCTCTTTGTGGGCTCAAAGCCTCTTCAATTGCAACCTTTCCCTAGAGAAACGGCCAACCGCAGATTGCGCAATCACGACTCGAGTGTTGATAAGTGAAAATAACCAAAAAAAACTCTTGCGGTCAGCTTAAAGTTTCTGTATGGGTATAAATATATTTTTTTATTTTGAAATAATGCCAATTATTGACTCTGAGTACTTTGATACCAATTAATGCGTCGTGCGAATGAACTAAATGACACAGCATAGCGGCATTATAATGAAACTCCTTTCGCTGCCAGACGTCAGAAGTATCTTATCTTAAATTAAGATCACATCAAGATGGTTTTCCCTAATATAAATTTACGTTCATTACCCGATATGATAATAAGAGTGTCCAAACGTCGTAAGCTAACTTCGACTTCAATGATATAATAACTTTTTGGAAATTAAATACCACTTAGTCAGTACACGATAGAAATTAAATTAAAGAAACCAATATTTCAATTGCCTTAAAAAATCATCGGCACTTAAAGAACGAAACATTCATAAAGACTTTTAAAATCACAGATCTTTTGAAAAATTTATGATCGATCTTAAGAGCTTAACTTTACACAGCCGACGGAACAGTCAGCTTAGAATTGAAGCTGATACGGTCTAACGATAAGATAGATGGGAATCTGATCTAAGACCATTTAATGCTCATCATTGCAATCTACAGTGAGCACTCTCAAAGGGCTGACCATGTGTAAGTTAATAAACGAATGTTACTCGGTTTATTTGGTTTACAACAAATCTGAACGGTTTCTACAAGATAATTGATTAAAAAATTTTAGTTGGTGCCAAATCGGCTGAAATCTTCCTTTGTTATGCCTGCGTTTTGATAAGACTAGACTACTTCGACTTGGAATCGGCTACGAGCAGACGTGACGTGTGCCGTACTGAGCACATATCTTATCTAAACACCTGGAGCAACAATATTCGATGGGCTACTATAAAAAAGCGACGATTGGCGGATAAATGGCAGTTGTATTTTAACTAACTAAACAACATGAAGTTTCTGATCATTCTTGCTTTGGCTGTGGCCGCGTCTGCTTTCCCCGAAAGCGAGCTGGTCCATCGCCACCGTGTGATGCCAGTTCTAGACAACATTGAAGGCCGTATAACCAATGGCCAGCAGGCTAGCGTTGGCCAATTCCCATACCAGGTGGGTCTATCCCTCAAAATTTCTCCTATTTCCTCCTCCTGGTGTGGTGGCTCTCTGATTGGTAACACCTGGGTACTGACCGCTGCTCACTGTACCGAAGGGTAAATATTCATAAAAGTCAAATATTGGATGCAGTTGCTCATTTTTGATTCCGTTTTTAGCATTCAGTCTGTGACCGTCTATCTGGGCGCTACTGTCCGCACCTCACCCGAGGTTAGCCAGACCGTTTCCAAGTCCAACGTCATCATTCACTCCGGCTGGAACACCAATACTCTGAAGAACGATATCTCCCTGATCAAGATCCCCGCTGTTGCCTTCTCCAGCAGAATTCAAGTCGTCAAGCTACCCGCCATTGCCAGCTCGTACTCCACCTATGAGGGTTCCACTGTTATCGCTTCTGGCTGGGGCCTAACCAGCGACTCTTCCAACTCTGTTGCCACCAACCTACAGTATGTAGCAGCCACCGTTATTTCCAACGCTAAGTGCGCCGCCACCTACGGCACCAACATTGTCACCTCATCCAACATCTGTATCGCCACAACTGGCGGCAAGTCCACCTGCAGCGGTGACTCTGGCGGCCCATTGGTGCTCGAGGCTAGCAAGGTCCTGGTTGGTGTGACCTCCTTTGGTGCTGCTGCTGGCTGCCAGCTGGGCTACCCAGCTGCCTTCACCCGTGTGACCGCTTTCCTCTCCTGGATCAACGCTAATACAAACATCTCCTACTAAATGTCAGAAACTTCAAACACATAATAAAAACAAAGCATTTAACGAAATTACGTAAATTACTTTCACTACCTTTTAGTCCTACAAATGAATTCGTACAATAGCTTCAAAATTTTAAATTGACATTAAGCGACAATTGCAAAGAGAAACGCGTCCACACTTGGCAACAGCTGTTATGCGCACATAAGTTTTCATTAAAATTAAAATTCATTAAATTGCCACGGCGACACCTTAACAAAAAACAACAACTGAACAAATTTAAGAGCAAAAAACAAAAAACAGCAAAACTTAAGCTCAAGTGAAAGTTGCCGTTTGCTGCGGTGGCATGGCAGCCTGACAATATGTCAACATTTAGGTTATTACAACGCATTTAAATAATGGCACAAATTTTCATTCATCTACATTTCTCTTCAGTTTTCTTTTTTACGTCTTTTTACAATATTTTCTTTTTGCAGGGAGACGGAAGAAATTATTTACTTAAAAAAGTACAAATGAAATAATAAAAATCAAAATTTAAATTTAAATAAAGTGTGCCGAATAAAATAAATATATACAAACACACAAAATGTATTCTATGTGCCTTTACAAGTGGAAGCTAGGAAAGGCATATATATGCTTGTGTTGTTCAAATAGAAGCATTTATGCAACGTGATTCATATTAATATTAAAACACAGATCGTCTTTACTGGCTCAACGGACACATTACTCTATATACTTGGGCAATCTAATCTTTATAAATAAATGAATCAATTTTATCAACGTGCCACGTCTTGAGAACTGGAAAGTACTTAGTAAAAATTTCAGTATATGAGGTATCAGATTGCTATATGCAATCAGTCAACTTGATCTTCTGTTCACATTGCCACTCTTCTTTACTCTTGTGTAGCTAAAGGCACGTTTCCATTCCCATACCAGAGTTGTCAGTTGGCAAGCTGAAGTAGAAAGTTCGCAAAACTGGGTAGCGTTAGGGGAATACCAGCAGAATTAGTGCCGGATGCTGCTCCTAACTGGAAACATATCCATTCGGGCTGATAAATGTTTGTATTGCGCAAATTTATTTAAAATTTCACTCTTGTTTTTTATTATTTACGGTTTTTTTTTTTTGTGGTTTAGATATGACAAAATGGTTTATATGCTTCTAGGTATATCTATAAATTTTGCGATATGCAGAGCAATATGCGGCTAAACAAGTCGGTACTTTTGACCAAAAAATAAAATAAAAACAAAATCCTGCGAGAACCTCTCAATTATTTAATTAGCTTATAAAATCAAGTTTCAGTCGCACTCCGAGATCAATTAACAACACAACAGTTCATCAATTACGCCAGTCTGCCAGTCAAGAGTCAATGCCATGCTGGCTAATAAATCACATACGATTCCAACCAATCAAGTTAATTAAAGGTTTTTGCTTTGGTCAACTAGTCGGCTACATTATTAATTAAGTCATCATCATCAAAGCAAAAATATATACATATATATGAACAGTATCGCATATATGTGGAGGTAAGATGAAAATAGCAAGGCAGCATATTTGAAAATATATATATATATATATATATATATATATATATATATATATATATATATATATATATATATATATATATTATATAGCGGACCATATTGTGTATGTAAGAAACTCAGATTTATATCCAACAACTATTAGAATCTTTTCGTATGGTTTTATAAGAAGAAAATTTTTTCATTTAATTTCTGTACTGCTCAATTATTTTTATACTCTATAGATAATTCTATCATGCTCTTATATCCACACCAGTGCACTTGAAGCCTTTAACCCAGCGATGCCAATAAGAATTTTCAAAATGTTGTTAGCCCAGCAGAAACGGTAACTTTTCCCTAGCAGCTTGCTTCAATAGAGCAAATTGTTCGATGAATAATCAATGGTAATGACATGGCGCAAAAAATATCCAGCGCAACTACTGAGAGAAATGATCCAACAAAGTGTTAGTCTGAATGATCCCATGACTTTTTGCCTGTGTCACATTGAGTGAGTGATATTTGGGTAATTAACTACCACACAAATAGAGAGCCATTAGAGAGAGAAAGCGTATCATTTATCATGTGCATGAGGGAGCTGGCAATCGTTGAAAACTCACTTTGCCAAAAGCACATATCCTCAAGTTCTGTATATTTAACGGACTGTCACTTGCGCTGACAGCTAACACAAAAAGTGTTTCTAACAAAGGCACGCCAGCCAAGAGTATCGCACACTTAATTCATTTAACTCAAACATTTTCATTTATTTATCGCATTATTCTGATTCTACCCCAGCGCAGCCATTGCGAAGCTCTCCATTCCTTTTTCTTGTTTTTTCGTTTTTTTTTTTTTTTTTGCTAATGACTTCCTGCTTTTGCCACCACGCAGAGCTTCCGACACACACAGTTATAGACATACACACATCTGGCACCCACATGGCGGCGCATCAGCGTCATTGGATGTTTTTGGCATGTTGCCCGACTCGACACCATTATTTCTGGTAACAAGATAATTGTATAATGAAATCCAAACAACACTTTGGCTTGACTTGTCTGCAGCAGCGTGGTTTCTCTACTGCCTCCCAGACACAGTCATTCTTTCTCCGACTCGTCTCCCTTCCTCTGTCTCTTTCTCTCTCGCTCTCTCTCTCTCTCTGTCTCTCTCCCTCTCTCTGTCTCTCTCTTTTTTTCTCTCTCTATGTATCTTATGCTCCTTGTCCTTTTCTCCCTCTTTGCATTTCTATCCATGCTGAGCCACTCCAAGTTCGACAACAATGACTTGATGGCAAAGTTCGCTGAATTTCCCCAACCTTTCCTACAGAGACCGAGACCTTTGTTGTTGTACTTATTTTCGGGTTGTGTTTTATTTCTGATTGAGTGGTAATACTTTTCGGTCTTTGTGAATATCTCATACTAACATTAAAAGAAAGCCCAAGCAGGGGTAGAAGCTGAAAACTTGCATAAAATTGATTAATTGGGAATATTTACACCCAGCATCAAATGTGAAAAGGTTAAGTAATAATTAATTTAAAATCTAGATTAAGAGACAAGAAAATGTTATTTAATTAAAAATACACGTTATTTTGGCACAAAATCAGAAACCGATTAATTTTTAAATAAATTTAGCTTGAGAATACTTACAATAAAGAATTTACAAGACACAATTCCCACTTTTTCCAAATTTCTTGTCCTACTCTTTTGCGATTTCAGTGTTTTTGTTCTTTCTGTTTCTTTTTCTTTCGAATAACAATTTATTTATTATTTATTTTGGTTCATATAAGGACACATCAAGTAAAAAGCAGTCCCATATACATATATACATTCACATATATGTACATATATGTATAAGTATTTATATACTTGCAATACCATTTCCCAGTCGAATGGCACCCATTATTCAACAACAACAAAAAGAGTAAAAAGAAAAATCAACTTCAACAAGCAGGCAAAAATAGTAGATAAACGCTAAAGTCGACAACTAAATGCCCTAAAATTAAATTCATTCTTACAATTTTTTGAAAATATTTACTTGGAACTATATATATATATATATATAGATTTCTTTTGTACACACTTTTAGAATTTTAATTTAAAGCTAATCCGTAAAAAATTACAATGTTATATGCTTAATCAGTAGAACTGCACTAAAACAAAATGCTGCCATAAAAAGCATCAGATTTTTATGAGCTCTCCATCAAAAAGAGTATAGAAAAAAGTAAAGCTCTATTCTTGGCTCCTCTCGCATGGTACAAAATAAAGACATAAACCAAACAAATGCCTTGCCAAGCGAAACTGAAGTGGAGAAGTGGATCAACAATAAGAAGGATGTAGGGGATGTGGAGGGTATGCAAGGTACAAGTTGGGTTGACTAGCATTTGAGTAGCTTTTAGTGAATTCAAGCAGAAAAATATATAGAAAACAATAAACCGAAATTACAACAAAAGCAAGCATACACACACTCGAGCGACGGGAAGGAAAAATATTGGCAAACAAAATGTTCATAAGAAATAAAGCATTTGCCTAAAAAAGGAGAGAGAGTAGTACATATGAAAATGAATATTTCCATGCTAAAATTTGATGAGTAGCTGTTATATTTTATGTAACAAGAAGGCAGAAATATTAACAAAAAACAGAAAAGTGAATATGAATATGAATATTCATACAAAAATATGCAAGCACGATAATAAAATCGTGAAGAAGGATTTTACTATGCGTGCATGCGTGATTCCAGCTATTATATATGCATATATATATATATTATTTGCTATTATATATGCTGGAATCGCGCAAGAGCGATTTGAAGGTATTTAATATTTGCTATTTGCATGGGCTTGTCTGGCAGAAATACACAAAAATACACAAAAGAAAATCCATCGAAAGAAGAAAACTGCAATTTGGATCCTGGGCCAAAAAACGAAAAGCTGGCAAAAAAGGAAAGAAAAGCATATTCACATCCATTTATACGCTCTGTCACAATCATTTTGCCTGCGCCAATAAGGCTGAACAGTGTGTCAGGAGTGGGAAACGTATCTGTCTCGCTATTCCTTTACAATCCATGCCAGCAAATCCTTCAATTTTGCAAAGCGCACTCCAATATCCAATTGTCGAGAAGACACAATAAGAAATATATAAATAAGAATTGAAAATCAAACATAAACATAATGTGTGTATAAATAAAATGGAAACCCAAAAGCAAACCTATCGAAACAGCTTTGTTTATATATGCAGTATATATGTATGTACATACAAATATGCTTATTCAACGAAAAATTGCCATATGCAAAGAGTCTACTTATTAATACAAAATGGTGGAGAGGCCAAACGTAAAATGAGAAACACTCAGAAATATTTTGTACTCCGCTATGTCGACGGCAAACACTTATTCTTGACGTCTGTTCACCGAATTTTGTATGCAAATACTGGCAACTATACAAATAAACGTCTTATGTATGGCCTTGTTATATGCAGTTATAGATTTATTCAAGATTTATATTCTTTTCTAACACAATTAAGGTACACGGAGTCGTACACTCGGTTAACAAGATCGTCACCACAATTTATTATCAGCTGTACCTAATGATGATTTCGTTCAGCTCAAACAGCTGTGTCAATAAAACTTTTTCGATACAGAGCCCGCAAACACAACGCAAACTTTGACCAAGCTAAGAGACAAGTGCAGGTTTTGTATACTTATACATGTATGAGGGCAAATAATGTGCGACAACAAATTTCAATGAAAAAGTTTGAAAAATGCATTTGTGCCCGTTAGAGAAGGAGAAAGATCTGCAGTTGCAGCTTACAGACTGGAAGACTATGTTGATAAACGCATTAGTCATACGACCAGTGGCTACACGCAATGATTAATGAAAGGAAGCTGACGCTGACAGCCGAGCAGACGTCTCACAATTTTTGAAATATAGCCGGAACTGCATGTGGCTATTTAATGTGACAATGTGATAAGTCATCAAAGAAATGTCGGACAGGTCACCCGACCTGCTACCGCCCATGCTGCTGTATCAGACAGCTTCCATTAATTTTGGCCATTCACCACAAGCTAAGCCAAGGCAACTGCCAACTAGCAATGATTTCATGACAATTTAACGCAACTGTGCAAACTTTTTCTTGTGCCAACAACAATGAGCTCCGCATGACCATGGCAATATTATAAAGAGAGAAGCATCTCGAGTAAGGAATATATGCTTTGTCGAGGCCAAACGTAATCGATGCGGTTCACATTAAAAAGTTTTCCTGTGTGCTCTGCTCCAGCACAACAACCAGCAGCAACAGCAGCATTTCGAGTGCGCCTTTGACTTGGTCTCGTAGCCCCTTTTTTTTATCGTGTGTGCTTCGTTTATCATTTCTTGTTCACTTGTCGAAATTTTATTGCTGCAATCTTGTTTGTCGTTGCCAAAGGATTTGCTGCAAGGGGACACTTTATATATATATGTATATGGCAATATATATGGCAAGTATTCCTGAGCTCAGACTGGACATTGCAAGAGCAGCTATTGTTGCACGAAATACGTCGAGGATGCGTAACCGTGTGTATGTATGCCTCTTTATACTTATCGCAGAGCAAAGTGAGTATATCCGACTATTGTATGCCTCTCCGACTGTCAGATTTCTGCCTAGCTGAATAACCGCACAGCATCTTAGCGAAGTGGAGCTAGAAGATGATAAAATTATGAATACTCGAAGGTACCCATAATTCAGCGAAGTGGAGCTAGAAGATGATAAGATTATACATACTCGAAGGTACCCATAATTTATATATATATGGACGTCTGATGCTTGAATTAATTATACTGCTATTGGACTGAGAACGAGTATCGTGCAATCAGGCATATACTTTCTTTTACTCCGAGTTAGTGTGTAAGTAGGAAATGCATTTCGAATAAGTAATATCGCAAATTCTGCCTGGTAATTTAAAGTGTTGCAGTTTAAATTGATGGTTCACAATAGAATTTGTGAAAATATATTTTCAATAAACTATACAAATAAGCTATTTGCTAAGGATCTAAGTAGCGTTAAAGCCCCATAATTGGACACAAATGTGGCTGTATACTATTTGAATTTAGGCAACTCACGCAACAACTTTCTATCATTTATGACTCGGGCAGATTCTATGACAGACATAGCAACAACTACACGTGTCAGCATTATATTCTGCGGATTGTTTTTATGTGCTAATGTCTGCTACTCAGCTGGTCTGTGCTCAAGAGGGCAAGCCCTGCTACTAGGTCAGAGTCCAAGCCCTTCCTTTTGTCCCTTGCTTTGTTTTGCATGCTCAGCACGTAAAACGATTTGATTTCATTTTCCAGATTCAGCAGCCATGCGTCTGTTTTTTGCAATGAGACAGCAACATTTGGGACAACGTTGCGTATACGGAATATATACTTGAACTACTGAGCTAATCACTAGGAATATCCGTCACTTGAAAGCCAAAACCAAAGCAGTGATGATTGCTAAGAAAACAATCAATTATCGTTTAATCAACATTTTAGATTTATAAACTGTAGCAAAACAAAGCAATATACGGAATTTCCTATGACGTAGATAATAATCTTGTCCTTTCCTCTTTTCTGCCTACATTGAGATAAGATATTTAAGCTAACAGTTTGATAGCTATAATTTTGGATTTAAAGTTTTTTAAGTAAGCGTAACAAAACTATCAAAAACAAAAACAGTCGAGACTGCTCGACTAGAAGATACCCTGAACCCTCCAAGCACCGACTGCGCTTCGGCTGCGCTGCAGTGTGGGCAATCTTATGGGAATTTATTTGTTGAATAACTTCTTTTGTAGACATACAATCTTAATGCAATTTTCATAGCATACTCATATGGTGTACAATATGTGTGTACATTCCAAAGCACAAGTCTCTAGTACTTGAAATACGTTTTTTACAAATTTAGGGCTAGGGGGGCATGGCATCCAAAATCTGTTGATTATAAAATATTTATATTCATCATATGTATATACACAGTAAATCTGAAGTCTCCACGCTTAATAGTATTCCAATGAACCTAAAAAAAAATTCAATTTTTCGATTATTCTCGATAAAAAAGTTATCGGATAAGCTATCGAACAAATAAAGCAAACTCGTTCTGCGTATGGTATACACGTTCATACGGACGGATAGACGGACAGAGCTATATCGACTCAGCTCGTCGTGTTGATCAAGAATATATGTACTTTATGGGGTCTGCGACTTTATTTATTATTTTATATATTAATTCTCATGAACGTAAATCAGTCAGATAGGAATCTTTTCGTTATGTCGCCGTTATAAATAGAAATCAGTTAGAGCCTCTTAAGTGTCGCACGTTTACCGTCCGACCCACAGCTCAAGTGGTGTTGAATTTTTGTAGCTTGTGGTTTGTAATCTAAGTAACTTAATATTTAAGCATTGATAAGACGGTGTCCACAGGTAAATCTTAAGAGTTTCATTGATCTTGAACTAAATATAATCGCAAACCATTTGATAACAAGTTGGCTATAAAATGCGAAGAATGGCCAGTGGGAAATCATTCGTTCGACAACAATCGTTATGAAAGTGTTTGTAGTTCTTGCCTTGGCTATCGCCGCCGCCTCTGCTGGTGTTGTACCACAGGGTGCACCCATGCATCCCCGTGATTTGCCCAACGTGCCCTCAATTGAGGGACGCATAACCAACGGCAAGACTGCCTATGAGGGCCAGTTCCCCTACCAAGTGGGACTTAGTTTCTCTAGTTCTAGCGGTGGTTGGTGGTGCGGTGGCTCCATCATTGGTAACCAGTATGTACTGACAGCCGCTCATTGCACCAGCGGGTAAGTGATTCCATCTGAAATATAATTATTCCACAAGGCTTATTCTATTTTGTCTCCCTGCAGTGCATCCTCGGTGACCATCTACTACGGCGCTTTGGTCCGCACCAACGCCAAACTGACCCAGACCATCTCCAGCTCCAACTTCAAGCAGCACACCAGCTACAACTCGAACACCCTGGCCAACGACATCTCGCTGATCAAGACTCCATCCGTTGCGTTCACTGCCTACATTAACAAGGTTTTGTTGCCACCGATTGCCAGCAGCTACTCCACCTACGCCGGCCAGAAGGCTACCGCCTCCGGCTGGGGCAAGACCTCCGATAGCGCTTCCGGTGTGACTAACACCCTGCAATACCAGACCTTCGAAGTTATCTCTGTTGCGGCTTGCCAATCCACATATGGCTCCGCCGTTGCCTCCGCCAAGGTCATCTGCATTGCCACCCCTAACAGGTCATCCACCTGCCAGGGTGATTCCGGTGGCCCATTAGTCCTGGACAGCACTGGTCGCTTGATTGGTGTCACTTCCTTCGTGTCCAGCTCAGGCTGCCAATCTGGCCTTCCCTCTGGCTTCACCCGTGTGACCAGCTACTTGGACTGGATCAAGACCAACTCTGGCATTTCCTACTAAATTCGTTTTCAAAATATTCCACAATAAACTGAGCTCTATATAAAAAAAGTGTTTCCTTTCGATTTTTAAATTGTTGACAATTTAGAACTCATTCACTATAACATAAAAAATAATCTTAGAATCAAGGGCTTAAGGAATGCCTGCTACCATCTTTGGTGTGAGTTCCACATTTCGCTCACCTTTTATGGTATGCAGAACATAAGTTTCACTGTGCCAAAAGATCTGATCTGTTCAATACTTCATAGCTCAATAATTTCTTTTCAACTTAATGTAGAGGGTGTAGACATGCTTATTAGATCATTAGATTAACTCAAAGGCATAATACAGAGCTATCTTACAAAACATAACAAAAATGGAATGTAGAGTAAATGGAATACGAAAATATATGGTTGGTAGATAGTTTTTAATCGACTCTCATACATTTTATAGTCAAATTTTTTTTAAATATATCTTATATTTTTATACCCTGAACCCATTGAAAATTGAAAATCAGGATATAATGGTTTTGTTATATCTTGCCTCTAACAATCACGCCAGCGCTATATAAATTACCTATCATCCGTTAAAAAATAAATAAATAAAACAAGAAAATGTGTTCTAGTCGAGACGTCTCGACTAAAAGATACCCTAAAACCTGCAAGCCGATGTTCTAATCATTCTTCCACATCCACACGTACACATAACTAGGCGCTCTGCTAATTGCCCAGTTCGCAGGAACTGCGCTTGACAGTTACTTTATGGGGTCTGCGATGCTATCATCTCCCTGATACATACTTTTGGCAAAACCATTATACCTTTCAGTAATAATGAGTAGAACTTTTTGATAAGCTATCTTATAAAACAAAAAAACGTATGAAAATCTGATGCCCAGCAGCGGGCTATAAAATATTTAACTCGAAAAGAAATGGAAAAATATATTTAACGCAGCACCTAAAAGCAGACTTAATAGAATAATTTAAAAAGTTTTTATACGTATACTTACAAATCTATAGAACGATATGAGTTGCCAACTCAATGAGCAATTAAAGCAAATCTCTGCCTTTTTCTGACTCTTAGAGAAAAACTGATCCTACAACACATATTATCATAATGTTTATAATTCAGTTTTATCTTAGTTTTCTTCATTTCCTCGGACTCTCTTATATTTAAGCTTATGTTATAATAAACAATAAATCAAACAAAAACCATTTACACTAAAGAAATCCGCCTAGTTCTCCAACTTCATATGTTTCATTTTCATATTGGACAACATGTATTGAAATAAGAGTTAAAACTTTCAAAGCTGAATAGACAAATCTATTATTTATGAGCAAAAGGCTCAGATAAGACTTCTTGAAAAACGAATTCAAATGGCAGCCTAAATAATAAAAAACTTGGACATTTTAATTGAACTGAAGGAATATTTATGAGCCTTCTGACAAACAGATAAGACACAGAAAAACCGCATTTCTATCCAGATAACGTTAATATAAAAAGCCGTTGAACAACTTCAAAAACCACAAGTTGAATATTCATCATGAAAGTGTTGATAACTATTCTGGCTTTGGCTGTCGCCTCTGCCTCGGCATTCGAGGAGGTTGTACATCCCAAGGACCTTGCAAAGGTCAACAAGATCGAAGGTCGCATTACCAATGGCTACCCAGCCTATGAAGGTAAAGCTCCTTATACTGTTGGCTTGGGCTTCAGCGGCGGCTGGTGGTGCGGTGGCTCCATCATAGGCCACACCTGGGTCCTAACTGCCGAGCACTGCACGGGTAGTGATGTGACAGTATACTTTGGTGCCACCTGGCGCACTAACGCCCAGTTCACCCACTGGGTCAGCCGCAACGACATCATCAACCACCACAACGCTGATATTGCGTTGATCCGCATTCCCCACGTGGACTTCTGGCACATGGTTAACAAGGTTGAGCTACCCAGCTACAATGATCGCTACAATGACTACAACGAATGGTGGGCTGTTGCTTGCGGCTGGGGCGGCACCTACGATGGTAGCCCATTGCCCGATTGGCTTCAGTGCGTCGATCTGCAGATCATTCACAACTCCGAGTGCCAGCGAACATATGGTTCTGGAACTGTTACCGACAACATTCTCTGTGTGCGAACTCCTGATGGCAAGTCAACCTGCGGTGGTGACTCTGGCGGACCATTGGTCACACATGACGGCAACAAACTGGTCGGCGTGACCAACTGGGTCTCAGCTGCCGGTTGTCAATCTGGACATCCATCTGGCTTCCAGCGTGTTACCTATCACTTGGACTGGATCCGTGACCACACTGGAATTGCCTATTATTAAGATATGGCTGCCTTACGACTTAAATAAAGCATTAAAACCCTATTCTTATTAGCAGTTTTTTTATTAACTGATCCAATGGTGCACGGCAAATTGTTGTGGAAAATATTAACGATTCACAACATGTAGGAAATTTCTAGGGACGGGTGCATGGCTAGGATTTATCTGTAAATTTTCTCAAATATAAAATACAAGCTTTGAAGAATTTAGCTCGACACAATAATGAATTATAATAATATATTCAAACAATCTCGATTATCAAGTCTAGTTCTAGTTATCTAACTCATTTACGTTCTAGGATCAACGCGAGCATTCAAACAGTCAGCGCGCCTTGCCCGTCACCTAAAATTTAATTTAAGCTTGATTTCCCACCTTAGATAAGTTACACTAGCTTTTTCCATAATAAACTTTTACAAATTTGATCTACCCACAAATGTATACGAAAATATTTCAAATATCAACCTTCGATTCATCAATAACCAGTCCGTCAGGATCCTTAAGATCTAGCAGAGTTAGAGCACAGCTTTATTAATTGGAATTTTGATACCCCGATCCTATGAATTATGGAAAATATTACGGATTTTGAAAAATTTTTCCAAAGACACTTATAATTAACATCTGATTTTTTAATTTTTAGTGCTATGCATAAATGGATTATTAAGGGGAGGACTCTGAGATACTGTTCAATGAAGTTTATTTTTTATTCAAAATGTCATACTAATAGTAAGCAATTCCAGTGTGGTCACGGATCCAATCCAAGTGATATGTGACACGTTGGAAGCCAGCAGGAGCCCCAGATGTGCAGGAAGATGTGCCAAAGTTTGTAACACCGACCAGTTTGTTGCCGTCATGTGTTACCAATGGTCCGCCAGAGTCACCACCGCAGGTCGACTTGCCATCAGGAGTTCGTACACAGAGAATGTTGTCGGTAATAGTTCCAGAACCATATGTTCGCTGGCACTCGGAGTTGTGCATGATCTGCAGATCGACGCACTGAAGCCAATCGGGCAATGGGCTACCATCGTAGGTGCCGCCCCAGCCGCAAGCAACAGCCCACCATTCGTTGTAGTCATTGTAGCGATCATTGTAGCTGGGTAGCTCAACCTTGTTAACCATGTGCCAGAAGTCCACGTGGGGAATGCGGATCAACGCAATATCAGCGTTGTGGTGGTTGATGATGTCGTTGCGGCTGACCCAGTGGGTGAACTGGGCGTTAGTTCGCCAGGTGGCACCAAAGTATACTGTCACATCACTACCTGTGCAGTGTTCGGCAGTCAGCACCCAGGTGTGGCCTATGATGGAGCCACCGCACCACCAGCCGCCGCTGAAACCAAGACCAACAGTGTAGGGGGCTTTGCCCTCGTAGGCTGGATATCCGTTTGTAATGCGGCCAGAGATATCCTTTATGTTGATAGCCTTCTCTGCAGCACCGGGCAACGCAGCGCCAGAAGCGGAGGCAATAGCCAAAGCGAGAATAGTGATAAATACCTTCATATTGATACGAACTGAGCGTCAGTAATTTCTGCAGCTGATTTTATACAAAATTTGAGCACACGCATTTTGTTAAATTGACTGCATTATAAATTATGTACAATAAAAAATAATAATACCAGATAAGCGGTCACAATTTATACAAAGTCTTTGAAAATTCATAAACACTTGATAAAGGTATGAAAACTCATGAAGTCATAAATCACATACATATATTTGCTCATATTCAATTTATCCTTATTTAAAGATGAAACATCACCATAAGAAGAATGAAAATGACGATTAGATTATACTAACTGCTTACTAAATACAAAACTCTTATGCACCTTCCCCGAATTATCGACCTCATGGCGGTTGAATGCACCGCCAATTTGTGTATATCAATAAACTAAAAAAAATATATAAAAAAAATGTAAATTATTTCCTCACTAAAAATTATCAGAGAGGATTTTATAGAACTCAAGGAATATTTATAGACTCTTAAGCGGCTAGATAAGACCTTACATGATCGTGATTCTATCAAGACAAAGCAAGTATAAAAGGCCGTTGAGCAACTTTAAAAACCACAAGTTGAATATTCATCATGAAAGTGTTGATAACTATTCTGGCTTTGGCTGTCGCCTCTGCCTCGGCATTCGAGGAGGTTGTACATCCCAAGGACCTTGCAAAGGTCAACAAGATCGAAGGTCGCATTACCAATGGCTACCCAGCCTATGAAGGTAAAGCTCCTTATACTGTTGGCTTGGGCTTCAGCGGCGGCTGGTGGTGCGGTGGCTCCATCATAGGCCACACCTGGGTCCTAACTGCCGAGCACTGCACGGGTAGTGATGTGACAGTATACTTTGGTGCCACCTGGCGCACTAACGCCCAGTTCACCCACTGGGTCAGCCGCAACGACATCATCAACCACCACAACGCTGATATTGCGTTGATCCGCATTCCCCACGTGGACTTCTGGCACATGGTTAACAAGGTTGAGCTACCCAGCTACAATGATCGCTACAATGACTACAACGAATGGTGGGCTGTTGCTTGCGGCTGGGGCGGCACCTACGATGGTAGCCCATTGCCCGATTGGCTTCAGTGCGTCGATCTACAGATCATTCACAACTCCGAGTGCCAGCGAACATATGGTTCTGGAACTGTTACCGACAACATTCTCTGTGTGCGAACTCCTGATGGCAAGTCAACCTGCGGTGGTGACTCTGGCGGACCATTGGTCACACATGACGGCAACAAACTGGTCGGCGTGACCAACTGGGTTTCAGCTGCCGGTTGTCAATCTGGACATCCATCTGGCTTCCAGCGTGTTACCTATCACTTGGACTGGATCCGTGACCACACTGGAATTGCCTACTATTAAGCTATGGCTGCTTTACGACTTAAATAAAGCATTAAAAACCCATTCTTATTAGCAGTGTTTTTATTAACTGATCCAATGGTGCAGTGCAAATTGTTGTGGAAAATATTAACGATTCACAACATGTAGGAAATTTCTAGGGACGGGTGTATGGCTAGGATTTATCTGTAAATTTTCTCAAATATAAAATACAAGCTTTGAAGAATTTAGCTCGACACAATAATGAATTATAATAATATATTCAAACAATCTCGATTATCAAGTCTAGTTCTAGTTATCTAACTCATTTACGTTCTAGGATCAACGCGAGCATTCAAACAGTCAGCGCGCCTTGCCCGTCACCTAAAATTTAATTTAAGCTTGATTTCCCACCTTAGATAAGTTACACTAGCTTTTTCCATAATAAACTTTTACAAATTTGATCTACCCACAAATGTATACGAAAATATTTCAAATATCAACCTTCGATTCGTCAATAACCAGTCCGTCAGGATCCTTAAGATCTAGCAGAGTTAGAGCACAGCTTTATTAATTGGAATTTTGATACCCCGATCCTATAAATTATGGAAAATATTACGAATTTTGAAAAATTTTTCCAAAGACACTTATAATTAACATCTGATTTTTTAATTTTTAGTGCTATGCATAAATGGATTATTAAGGGGAGGACTCTGAGATACTGTTCAATGAAGTTTATTTTTTATTCAAAATGTCATACTAATAGTAAGCAATTCCAGTGTGGTCACGGATCCAATCCAAGTGATATGTGACACGTTGGAAGCCAGCAGGAGCCCCAGATGTGCAGGAAGATGTGCCAAAGTTTGTAACACCGACCAGTTTGTTGCCGTCATGTGTTACCAATGGTCCGCCAGAGTCACCACCGCAGGTCGACTTGCCATCAGGAGTTCGTACACAGAGAATGTTGTCGGTAATAGTTCCAGAACCATATGTTCGCTGGCACTCGGAGTTGTGCATGATCTGCAGATCGACGCACTGAAGCCAATCGGGCAATGGGCTACCATCGTAGGTGCCGCCCCAGCCGCAAGCAACAGCCCACCATTCGTTGTAGTCATTGTAGCGATCATTGTAGCTGGGTAGCTCAACCTTGTTAACCATGTGCCAGAAGTCCACGTGGGGAATGCGGATCAACGCAATATCAGCGTTGTGGTGGTTGATGATGTCGTTGCGGCTGACCCAGTGGGTGAACTGGGCGTTAGTTCGCCAGGTGGCACCAAAGTATACTGTCACATCACTACCCGTGCAGTGTTCGGCAGTCAGCACCCAGGTGTGGCCTATGATGGAGCCACCGCACCACCAGCCGCCGCTGAAACCAAGACCAACAGTGTAGGGGGCTTTGCCCTCGTAGGCTGGATATCCGTTTGTAATGCGGCCAGAGATATCCTTTATGTTGATAGCCTTCTCTGCAGCACCGGGCAACGCAGCGCCAGAAGCGGAGGCAATAGCCAAAGCGAGAATAGTGATGAATACCTTCATATTGATACGAACTGAGCGTCAGTAATTTCTGCAGCTGATTTTATACAAAATTTGAGCACACGCATTTTGTTAAATTGACTGCATTATAAATTATGTACAATAAAAAATAATAATACCAGATAAGCGGTCACAATTTATACAAAGTCTTTGAAAATTCATAAACACTTGATAAAGGTATGAAAACTCATGAAGTCATAAATCACATACATATATTTGCTCATATTCAATTTATTCTTATTTAAAGATGAAACATCACCATAAGAAGAATGAAAATGACGATTAGATTATACTAACTGCTTACTAAATACAAAACTCTTATGCACCTTCCCCGAATTATCGACCTCATGGCGGTTGAATGCACCGCCAATTTGTGTATATCAATAAACTAAAAAAAATATATAACAAGAAAGAAAGCTCTAGTCGAGACTGCTCGACTACGAGATCCCCTGAACCCTACAAGCAACTGATATTTCAATAATAAATAGCACACACACACACACACACACACACACACACACACGAATACAAACAAACAAACGCACACACATACACATACAAATAAACACACGCATACACACACACTCACATATACAGGCGATTGCGCTTGGGTTGCGTTGCAGTGTTGGCAATATAATGAAAACTTACTTGTTGAATAATTTAATTTCTAAACGTACGATCGTAATGAAACTTTCAGAACGTAATCATAATGTTAAAATGTATGTGTATACCGAAGCACAAGAAGCTCTAGTATTTGATATACGACTTTTACAAAAATGAGGGTGAGGGGGTGGATTTAGGGGTGGGGGGTAAATTTTAACAAAAACCGAAATTGTATAAAATACATCTTTATATACATTTTAAATTTGGAGACTCTAGCTTGAAAGATGTAGGAGATATATTTTTTAAGTGATCTTCGATAAGGTTTTTTATCGATAAAAAAGTATCGGAATGAGTTATCGTTTTTTAGTGATAAACTCGATATGCGCGCGATATATACGGACATTTTAAAAAAAAGTTGAAGTCTCTAGCTCTTATATCTTCTGAAATTGACGCGTTCATACATACGGACGGACGGACAGACAGACGGACAGGGCCAAATCGACTCAGCTTGTCGCCCTGATCAAGAATATATATACTTTGTGGGGTCTGCCACGCCTCCTTCTGCCTGTTACATACTTTTAACAAAACCATTATACCCTGATTTCCCATTTTCAATGGGTTCAGGGTATAAAAACAAGAAAGAAAGCTCTAGTCGAGACTGCTCGACTACGAGATCCCCTGAACCCTACAAGCAACTGATATTTCAATAATAATTAGCAAACACACACGCACACACACACATACACGCATGCAAACAAACACACGCACACACACGCATACAAACAAACATACGCATATACACACACTCACATATACAGGCGATTGCGCTTGGGTTGCGCTGCAGTCGCAATATAATGAAAACTTATTTGTTGAATAATTTAATTTCTAGACATACGATCGTAATGAAACTTTCAGAACGTAATCATAATGTTAAAATGTATGTGTATACCGAGTCACAAGTCTCTAGTATTTGATATACGACTTTTACAAAGATGAGGGTGAGGGGGTGGATTTAGGGGTGGGGGGTAAATTTTAACAAAAACCGAAATTGTATAAAATACATCTTTATATACATTTTAAATTTGGAGACTCTAGCTTGAAAGATGTAGGAGATATAATTATTTAAGTGATCTTCGATAAGGTTTTTTATCGATAAAAAAGTATCGGAATGAGTTATCGTTTTTTAGTGATAAACTCGATATGCGCGTGATATATACGGACATTTTAAAAAAAAGTTGAAGTCTCTAGCTCTTATATCTTCTGAAATCGACGCGTTCATACATACGGACGGACGGACGGACGGACGGACGGACAGACAGACGGACAGGGCCAAATCGACTCAGCTTGTCGCCCTGATCAAGAATATATATACTTTGTGGGGTCTGCCACGCCTCCTTCTGCCTGTTACATACTTTTAACAAAACCATTATACCCTGATTTCCCATTTTCAATGGGTTCAGGGTATAAAAATGTAAATTATTTCCTCACTAAAAATTATCAGAGAGGATTTTATAGAACTCAAGGAATATTTATAGACTCTTAAGCGGCTAGATAAGACCTTACATGATCGTGATTCTATCAAGACAAAGCAAGTATAAAAGGCCGTTGAGCAACTTTAAAAACCACAAGTTGAATATTCATCATGAAAGTGTTGATAACTATTCTGGCTTTGGCTGTCGCCTCTGCCTCGGCATTCGAGGAGGTTGTACATCCCAAGGACCTTGCAAAGGTCAACAAGATCGAAGGTCGCATTACCAATGGCTACCCAGCCTATGAAGGTAAAGCTCCTTATACTGTTGGCTTGGGCTTCAGCGGCGGCTGGTGGTGCGGTGGCTCCATCATAGGCCACACCTGGGTCCTAACTGCCGAGCACTGCACGGGTAGTGATGTGACAGTATACTTTGGTGCCACCTGGCGCACTAACGCCCAGTTCACCCACTGGGTCAGCCGCAACGACATCATCAACCACCACAACGCTGATATTGCGTTGATCCGCATTCCCCACGTGGACTTCTGGCACATGGTTAACAAGGTTGAGCTACCCAGCTACAATGATCGCTACAATGACTACAACGAATGGTGGGCTGTTGCTTGCGGCTGGGGCGGCACCTACGATGGTAGCCCATTGCCCGATTGGCTTCAGTGCGTCGATCTGCAGATCATTCACAACTCCGAGTGCCAGCGAACATATGGTTCTGGAACTGTTACCGACAACATTCTCTGTGTGCGAACTCCTGATGGCAAGTCGACCTGCGGTGGTGACTCTGGCGGACCATTGGTCACACATGACGGCAACAAACTGGTCGGCGTGACCAACTGGGTCTCAGCTGCCGGTTGTCAATCTGGACATCCATCTGGCTTCCAGCGTGTTACCTATCACTTGGACTGGATCCGTGACCACACTGGAATTGCTTATTATTAAACTATTGCTGACATAAGTAAATTAAAGAAAGCATTCAAAATCTATTCTTTTTGCCAGTTCGTATTAACTAGACAATGCGAGTATAGAATATAGAAATGTCCATAAGGCATTTCATAACTATATTTCCTCTAAATATTTCATCTAGGCCTACAAATGAATGATGAATGATCTTTGAATATTTACACAAACTTTACTTCACTATACTGAACTGCACGACATGGGGAGTGTGGATCAGAGCGACTGTTGTGTGGCCAGTTGTTTTTCTGTCTGAGCTCTCCGCTGCCCACGATTGTGGTGAACTTTGCACCGTAGTATATGGTCACAGAGTTGGCGACGTTGGGACAGTGAGCAGCTGTCAGCACCCAGTCGTGAGCAATAATTGAGCCACACCACCAGCTATTGAAGCTACTAAGCCAACGGTGTAGAATGCCTTGCCCTCATTAGCGGTGTATCCATTAGTAATGCGACCCTCGATCTTGGCCGACCTAGGTAGATGAACCTGCTTGGGATGGACCTGCTTCATTGTTTCCGCGGCAACGGCAGTGACTGCCAAAGCGAGTACTATGAAAATCTGGTAACTAAACAACTCATATCAGGTACAATAAACCAGGTCGGTTTTATACTATTTTCTGAGTGAATTATATCTTGGTGTACAGTTAAGGCTTTGATATATAATATATACATCCGTTAAATTTGTTAATTTGTTAATCAATATATCAAAGAAGCTCTCAAAACGTTTATACTAGCTAGTAATTTGCTTATCAACTAATAGATCGCGATAACACTTAAGGATGTGCATATAAAACTCGCATTCAAAGAGTTCCATCAAATGATTTCGAACAACAACGTATAAAATAAGCAAGGGTGCTTTAGTCAAGACTGTTTGTACCCGAGATCCTCTGAAGCCTTCGAAGAGCTAATATTCGTATCATTCTGCGCTTCTCCTATACATACTCAACAAGCCACATACACACTTATATACATACGCAAACACACATCAGCACGCGCTCTGCTGCAGCGACTGAGCTTGTGAGGCAATGTTCCCAGGATAGGATCACAGGATGTGATAGCGACATTCAAGTGGGTACATTTACCATATGGGTATACATATAAACCCTTTATACATTACATACAATTCACTTGTAGTTAATTATGCTTTGTGTAAGGTTGATAAATTGATATTGTTTTTATTATTACATACTGTTATGTTATTTACAAAACAGTCTATGTTAGAAGGATCAATGAAATACAACAGGAAGTATTGAAGATAAGTCTTTGATTGTAATAATTCATAATTTTTTTGGTATTGTGCGGCAGTTTTTCAAATCACTCAAAAAACCTCTAATTTATTTGCACAGATAACACGATTGTATGAATTGAGCTAGGTGTGGGTACATTTCATCGATAAGATATGACTAGACTTGCATATACGGTCGTTGAGAATCAATAAAATGAAGCATCCGGTGGTTGATAATAATGGATTTTAGATATATGTGTATATATATATATATATCTAAGTTTTAACTGGGATTGTATAACTTTAAGATCATTTGTGGCTCTTTACTTAAACTCCTCTTAAACTCCCGATTTGAAGTTCAAAATCTGTCTAAGCTAGGAGAACAAATGACTAGAATGTAAAATAATAAAAATTTTTAGTTTTTAAGGGATTAATTGCTAAAGGCTGAGTTAATATCAAGAATTAGTCCGCAGAAGGAAAGAAACCTGTGCGGGCTTAGGAAAGTTTTATTCTGATAGACATTAAATAAGTACGTGTTGATTGTCTACTAAAAATCCAAGCAGAAGCCAAAGCTGACGGCTCATGAGACTTGAGTTGTATATTTTTACATTCTACTCACATGCATCTTCCCCATCCTTCTTCATTTGAGTTTATTATCTTATATAAACTGACGGTAATCGTGTTTAAATCTGGCTGGCAAACTATGCAGGGGGCCATCGAAGTTGAGACTCATTCATAAAAGTATCGGTGCCAATAGTTAATGAGTGATTCCTAATAAGCAATTTATATGCTAAAGCCTAGATCTCCAACGTTTCGTTTAAATTTAGTGCCAATTTGTGCTACTAGCAAATGTATCTAGAAGTTTCACAAAGGTAGCAATCGGTCTATGCTTCCGATTTCTCCAATTTCTAGTCTAGCAACGGACAGGCAGACTGTAAGACGACATTGCGAAAACCCAATTTATAAACCAGTTTGATGCAGTTTCCTACGATCTATCTGATATATCATTTGGTCACGAATCAAAGTCGTGATTTTAAAGAGTTAGCAGAAGTTGGCGTACTCGCATTTTAATCAATCACAATGTTAGAGTATTATATGGCACCTATTCAAATTGGTTAGCAAAGACTTTAATTTATTTGCACAGATAAGGAAATTGTAAAAACCGCGTACTGACAGATACTCAGTACATTTAATCGAAACTACATTATTGAACGTGTCAAAACCCAAGTTGCTCCGAAACTAGAATAACTGCGGACAAGTCAATCGAGCAAATTACCACGTTAAACTTTTAGTCGAGGATCTACAAATACTATAGTTACTATTTAAGGGGCACTTCATATTAAATATTCTATATTTGCATATATTGCTTGGGTTTGCAAGTGAGCCTAATATAAACAATTTTCAAGTTTTAAAAAATGAACGATTTTGCTTAAATTAAAATGAAATCATGATTTCCTGCAAAATCAGCTCAGGTCATTATCCGCTGCAATTCTACATATATGATATATGCCACGTCTACTTCTGATCGATATATATGTATATCAAATGTCCACTGCATATCGAGGTGCTCAATTTATCAGACCAAACAATGACTAGGCAATAATTAAATTTATGAACCAAGATTTTATACATAAGATCAATTAAATTCAATTCGTGCTATTGAAATACAAAAAACTTTCAATACCGTCCTTAACTTATCAGCCTCGGACAAGGAGTAGACACGAATAAAATTTATGAGCCATGATTAGAAAAATAAGAATTTTAAGAGACTTCGATATGAGAAAGTCAAAAGTGTATATAAGCATTGGAAATGTTTGCTTAGACCACAATAGACATTTGAGAATGAAGTTGTTCGTATTTCTGATCTTTGCTGTAGCAACAGCCACTGCTGTCCCCACCGGAGCGAAGAAACCTTTGCGGGTGATGGATATGCCCAAGCCGGGCAGCATCGAGGGCCGTATTACCAATGGCTATCCAGCCTATGAGGGCAAGGTACCTTATATTGTAGGCCTGAGCTTCAACGGCGGCTGGTGGTGCGGTGGTTCAATTATTGGCCACACCTGGGTCCTGACTGCCGGCCACTGCATTAAAGATGGCTCCGGCGTGACCATCTACTATGGTGCCAGCTTCCGTCATGAGGCTCAGTTCACCCACTGGGTGAGTGGCAACGACCAGATCCGTCATCCTCACTACAATGATCAGCTGAACAACGATATTGCCCTCATCCGTACACCTCATGTCGACTTCTGGCACTTGGTCAATAAAGTTGAGCTTCCCAGCTACAACGATCGCTACAATAGTTATAATGGCTGGTGGGCTGTGGCCTCTGGCTGGGGACACACCTCCAATGACAGCGGCATGCACAACTATCTGAACTGCGTAGATGTCCAGATTATCAGCAACGACGAGTGTCGCAACGTCTATGGCGGTGGCTACGTGATCGATAACACCATCTGCATCAATACATCTGGCGGCAAGTCCACCTGCAGCGGCGACTCTGGCGGCCCATTGGTTACACACGACGGCAACCGTATTGTGGGTATTACATCCTTCGGTCATTGGGACGGCTGCACTGCCGGCCAACCCGGTGGGTTCACTCGTGTCACTGGCTACCTAGACTGGATTCGCGACAATACTGGTATCTCCTACTAAACGGAATACTTCTAAATAATAAATATTCAAAGCCATCGGCTCTCAGTTTGCACTTCATTTCTATGAGCACCAGTGGACTTACTATCATGTCCGTCTTAATATAAGCAAGTCCCACTTAAAAGTTCAATTCACTTGAGTTAACTATCTAATCTCAACTGGCGGAAATTGTATTTATATCGGACTGACAAGACTTGTTCGCGATAGACCGTAATCGAAACATAGATTATTATTCACATGGCTAAATTCATTCATAAAAATTTCGGGGGCAACTGATAGTGAGCAACTCCTGATAAACAATCTTTATGCGCATGGGTAGACCCCTACTAGCCAAAGTCAGCGAAGTACCAGTTTCATATCCGTGAGAATTTAGTAATCAACATCTGGCAAACGACCAGATTATTTTGGCTTGATTTAAGTGAAAGCACTCAAGTAGTACTTGATGATAGCATACCTTGTGCTGCAAGAGCTCCATAGCAATTAAAACCTTCTGAATTTTAAAAGCAATTTCTAGAAGTCAACAGAAATTGATGTATTTGCTTTTCAATTAATCCCAATGCTCTATTTATTTGGAAATACTTTTGATACTATGTTTTTGAAGCTCTATCAAAACGCTAGAGTGCCATGGGGCTGACAGTAAGATTAATCAGGCTAAATTTCATGAACAACAGAAAGAACGAACCGTTATATCGATCTATAGATTAAAAGTTTCCATTTTTCATGTGACTGCATATCCCTATCCGATTTTCCCAGTGAGTAACTAAATGGTCACGTAGTTTTCAAGCCTCATTTATTTTTATTATTTTTTAATTTAATAGTAGGCAACGCCTGAGTTGTCGCGGATCCACTCCAATTGGTTGGTGACACGAGTGAAGCCAGATGGCAGACCAGCACTGCAGCCGTTACCAGAAACCCAAGAGGTGACACCCACCAATTTGCCACCATCATGGAGCACCAATGGGCCGCCAGAGTCCCCGCTGCAGGTAGATTTACCGCCGGGCGTGGCAACACACAGAATACCATCGGGCTGGGGGCCATAGGTTTGGGAGCACTGATTGTTGCTGATGATCTGCAGATCCACGCATTGCAGCCAATCGGGTTGGGAGCCGCCATCAGAGGTAATACCCCAGCCACAGGCAACAGCCCACCAGCCATCGTACATGTTATAGCGGTCGTTGAAACTGGGCAGCTCCACCTTGTTGACCATTGACCAGAAATCGACATGGGGAGTGTGGATCAGAGCGATATCATTACCATTGTTGTGTGGCCAGTTGTGGTTCTGTCTAAACTCCCCGCTGCCCACGGTGTGGGTGAACTGGGCGTTGGTACGCCACGTTGCACCATAGTATATGGTCACAGAGCTGGCGCCGTTGGTGCAGTGAGCAGCTGTCAGCACCCAGTCGTGAGCAATGATGGAGCCACCACACCACCAGCCATTGAAGCTCAAGCCAACGGTGTAGGGGGCCTTGCCCTCATATGCGGGGTAGCCATTGGTAATGCGACCCTCGATCTTGGCCGACATAGGTAGATCCTTGGGATGGACCTGCTCTACTGTTTCCGCGGCAACGGCAGCGACTGCCAAAGCAAGTACTATGAAAGCCTTCATGCTTAACACACAATTGGTGTCTTTCGACCGCAATGAAGCGTATTTTATATGGGTTTTCTATCATATCAATTGTACTTCAAAAGATATCAGACACTCATTCAAATTGAATATATATTAATTTATTTCAACGCTCGAAAAGAAATGCAGATAACAAGTTTTCTGAGTTGCCAACGCATTGTGCGCTGATCAAAGTTTCGCAAGCCCATAACCTTTATTTGCCCCGACAACATCTCAATATTACCTATATACAAATAATATATAGGGGCCACAGGTTATTCCATTTCTAGGTTAGAAGAAACCACTCCACTACCTTATATTATATCTAAAGCAGTTTTGCATATCATTCATCAGAATAGTACATTTATAAATTGCAAAACAATAATTAATTATATGACACCTAGGTAATTATTTTATACACTTTTTTAACATTTTATAATATTCAGTACGTTTTGACAAACGCACGTTAATGTTCAATACATTTTTGTATTTTCGTAACGTATTTCAATTTTAAATTTACCCGGTATTGTGAGACGACCTCTATTGGAAATGACATTAGGCATTCAATCGAAGCAAAGCAACTTTGAATCGATATACATCGATTAGAAATCGAGCAAATGAAAAGGTATGTTAATAACTGAGAAAAACAGCTGTAAACTCTAAAGCTGAAGCAGTCACAACATTCGAAATTGCTGCTACTTAATTATTTTATTAATAATAATAAATTATCTGGAATGCAAACATAAGTATAAGATCCCAAATAAAATTAAATTTCGCACATTGTTCTTAACATCACATTATATGTTAAGCTATGTTTCCCTGCTATGTTAAATAACATACATAGTTGCTTCATTTTCAGCTTCCACCTAACAATCAAAAAAGGGAAAAAGTAAATATCAACACCAAGCGATAAAAACGCTGGAAAAAATCTTGAAACTCATCAGCATGTTATAGATTGAATAATGGAAAATATTGTGCACAAATTTGCAACGATTAGTTTTCAACCACAAGAGGTTGTCTTAACAGAGAATCGGTAAGTTCACCGAAGCAAAAGAAGCAAAAAGCAACATTAAAAGTAAACGGAGACAACATAATTTTTTAGCGCTGCACCGAATTCCAAATTTTCTTGGAGTCCTAAATCAGCGGCTGTCACAAACACAGCGGATGAGATGCTGGACTCGGAAAGCCCAGATACGGACCACTCGGATGAGGTGGACTCGCAGCTTAGCCGCGGCGAGGATAACGATGAAAGCGATAGCTATAGCAGCAGCTACCGCAATGGTCGTCGCGGCGGAGTTGCCCGACGGCGAATGCCCACTCGCGTCTCAAAAGACAATTTTAATCGGGTGTGCAGCACCATTATGCGTACAGAAGTGAAGAAGAAACGTAATGAGGTGCAAACAAATGAACAGATGCTGCGCAGCATTGAGAAGATCTACACGAGCAAGCGTATGAAGAAATTTACGCCTACAAGTCTGGAGACTATATTCGAGGAGCCCAGCGATGAAAATGCCGCCGATGCTGAAGACGATAGCGAGGAATGCGCCATTACCAGCCAAGTGCGGGTAGTTAAGTTCGGTTCTCGCAAGTTGCGACGGGCCATCTCCTTTAACGATGGCCTCACAAAGAACAAGAATCTTATCAAGAAACGCCGCTTGAAGGTTAAGAAAACGTTCGGCAAACGTTTTGCACTTAAAAAGATCTCAATGGCCGAATTCCACGATCGACTCAATAAAAGTTTGGACAGCGCCATGTCTGATACTGGCGACGATGTACCAACTAGCAGCAGTATGGATGTAAAGTCAACAGTTAGTACATTCATGGACGATATGCAACTAGCGAGACATACGCCGACATTTGAATAGATAGGGGGAGTCGTCGGATGGTCTTTAAGAAGATGCTTTGATGAACAGAATGAAACAAGCTAAAATTTAAATACATTAACAGATTCAGGAGAGATGTCAAATGAAGTAATTCGCATCATCGTAATAAATGCGAATATAAAATAGCGGGATCTTTGTCAATTGTACTGTTTATCAATTCAGCTAAGTCTTATGTAAGATTTTGTTGATTTAATGTTTACATAGTAAGTGCAGTTGAGCATTAAAACATAATTTAATTTAATTTAATTTAAACATCATTTGCATTGAACAGCTGAAACTATTTATATTCTATGTTAATGTATGGTCTTAAATATATGTATGTAAGCCTGAATTCAATTCGAAATTTGATTTAGCAATGAATAGAATTGTACCAATTTATAATGTATTAATAGTATCTATTACTTGTCTTAAGCTCAACTAGGAACTGCATGCGCAATGCTAAAATGAATTTTCACTGCCGTAAAAGCAACAAATTAATAAAGCAAAAAATAATTTAATTTAAACGATCATAAAGTGTAAAGAGAAATGAATTGTAATCACTGACATTATCCAAATGATAAATAGTTCGATCGTGGTGCTAAATTAAATAACGGCAAATGCATTAGCAAGTGCAATAAAATTCAGGTGCTTATTATTATTCAGCAAACACACATACATATGTACTTGCATATCCACATACATATGTATGTACATTCATATACAATATGCAAGAGCGGTACTCATAATTCCGATTATGCATTAAATATCGACGGATGAAACTCAAAACGAAGTAAAGAAACAAATCAAGAAAAGCAAAGTAAACTTTTAATACAACGCACCGAGTATTCAATACTCTGGGTTCATCATCCAAGCGTATTTAAAAAAAAAAAAAAAAAAAATCAAAGGACATACATATTTTGTAGCATTAGTATTTACAAGAATAATAATATTATTATTATATTGATGAAAAATCAATAACAATAAAATTAATATTTGTCTATAAACAAAACAACAAGTATTTATTAAAGCATGTGGGCCGATTCCCCTCGTACGCTTATTATTCCACGAAACTAAATAAAAAGCACAGCTAGCAAGCGCTAGCCGCAAAAAAAAAGTCTTCCAAAACGAGGGGCGCAAAGATTTGCATAATCGACGCCGCTGCTTTTATTTTGTGTGGCTGTTGCTGTTATTACTGTTGTTATAATTGCTCCAATGCAGTCGCCGCTGATTGTTGTATTTTGTTGTTGGTAGCCTCATTACATTTGAACATATCACCGATCCGCGAGACGATTTGATTTATTTGCTTCGCTTGGCAGGCAAAGTGAGCCGCATTTCCTAAATCGACAAAAACAATAATGCCAGCCCGCAAACCAAGAAATACTTTCAACACCAAATTAAAGTTATTTCAACGAATTAATTTAATTATAAAATTATATGTATGCAACACGTTAGCAGTAGTTGTAAAAGAAGGGATGGGGTGCTCAGATATTTTTGATTTCCTGCTATCAAAAATTCTTCAGTTTCATTCACATGCATGCAATGCTGTTAATTTGCCTATAACTGCGCTGTACCCTGGCAATAACCTTGGCTTAAGTGAAGAGGAGAAAAGACAACCAGCCGACTTGGTGGCACAGTGGGCAACCCACACTGCAAAATGTACGGGTTGTGAGTTCGCGAATTTTGCATGTGAGTAAACACGATGCAGCCCACTGTTTGGAGCCAAATAAACATGTAATCGGTGCTTCTACAGTATAAGGGGCATGTCAAAGCGCTGAGCGGGGTAAATAAGGCAAAAGACAAATGTATCGTGTAATGTTTTTTGTTTCACTTACCTTTTGCCGTCAACAATAACAATAACAACATGCGCTATGTTTGTGAATGAAAGCATTTTACCGCATGCTGCGCATTTCACAGCCTACACACACACGAACTTACACACACGCGTGATGTAACTAGTAACTAGAGTTACAGCTATGTATGTATATGTATGCATATTCACTTTTCAAACTGTAAATGGTAATAACAACAACACAGCGAGCAACGGGCAGATATGACCGTCGACGATGCTTGTCCAGATTTGGCTTGCGCACGCACAACACGAAAAACGCACACTATAGTAGGAGCCGGCGCCAAAGGGCGAATGACAAATGTCAAAAGAAATACGATGTAAACATAATAAAAGCGCAAGCGTAACACACAGGTCGCAAGAGAATAAGGGAAAGAGAGCAGACAGAGTGATACCAAGAGAGTGTAAGTGAGAGACAAAATAGTGCAAGGAGAGCGTGAATGCAAAAATGGTATATTGAAGCGAATGCGATTGGCAGCGACGCCGCTGTCGCAGCCGCTCTCGACGTCCAATGAATGCATCAAAGTAGACGAAAAAATTAAAGCAAAGAAAAGAGTTTATAAAAATGTTTGCAACATGCGCGCGCCACCACAGTTGTTAGCGAGACGCTGATCGACAACGAGAGTCCAAGACCAAGGAGAGTATCAAGGCAGTAAAATTTACGCGCCCGTCGTAACGGCTTTTCAAAAACTAAACGGGAAACCATTTCAGGAAGACTCTTTGTGTATGTGCGTATGCGTGCACTCACGCATGTGTGTGTACAGCTTAATTAAATTTCAATTAAATATTAAATGCGTGCGCCAGCAGTAAGCAGCAAGAAAAAGCAAAGCAAATGGTTTTACAGTCGGCAAGTGTTTCAATTATTGCGACATTGACAGCACAACGCCTGTTTCTGTTGCTGGTCACCTGGATGACCTGGCGCCGCTGCATCCATGTGGCTGTTGCACTAGACTGGCAACAGGTTAAGCCCATGTATTTAGTGTCCATGTATCCGGGACCATTTGGCATGCCAAAGTGGCAAACGCCATCAATCGCCTCTTTATCCGCCGAACTAGATGCGGAAATGAGCGCTAGCAATGACGATAGCCGCATCAGCGACAGCTCAACAGGCTCTGCGGACATTTCAGCGGAGCCAGAGCCCCTGGTTTTAAATTTGGAAACAACACCATTGATGGACAGCATGTTACCAGACGGTGCTATGGCGATGGATCGTATCTTTGGCGGCGATGTGGGCAATCCACATTGTTTTCCCTATCAAGTAGGCATGCTGCTGCAGCGTCCAAAGGGTCTCTATTGGTGCGGCGGCTCGCTAATCTCGGAGCAGCATGTGCTAACAGCTGCACACTGTGTGGACATGTAGGCCAAGATAAATTAGCAGCCATGTTTATGTTTAGCTAAGCTGCGCCTTCTGCTCCCGTTTACAGGGCCAAACGCGCGCTGGTTTTTCTGGGAGCAAATGAGATTAAGAATGCTAAGGAGTCGGGACAGGTGCGTCTCATGGTGCCGAGCAGCAATTTTCATATCTATCCCACCTGGAATCCGAAACGCTTGAAAGATGACATAGCAATAGTGCGTCTGCCACATGCTGTTAGCTTTAACGGTAAACTATTCCTTATCTTATTAAAGCATCTGAAACTAAACCTTTTTGTTTTATCAGAGCGCATCCATCCCATACAGTTGCCAAAACGGCACTACGAGTATCGCAGCTTTAAAAACAAGCTTGGTATTGCGTCCGGTTGGGGACGTTATGCTACAGGTGTGCATGCCATAAGCAATGTGCTGCGCTATGTCCAACTGCAGATAGTCGATGATCGCACCTGTAAGCGTAATTTTCCATTGTCCTTTCGCGGCACAAACATATGCACCAGTGGACGCAATGCCAAATCTACTTGCAATGGTGATTCTGGTGGCCCACTTGTGCTACAGCGTCGTCATTCAAAGAAACGTGTTCTGGTTGGCATCACCTCGTTTGGCAGTATATATGGTTGCGATCGTGGCTATCCGGCTGCCTTCACGAAGGTGGCCTCATACCTAGACTGGATTAGCGACGAGACAGGCGTGCATTCGCACCAGGATACCACTGAAGCTATTTTCTTTGATCAGTATGTCAAGAAATATGCCAAGCAGCAACACAAACATGAACATCAGATGGTGGACGATGTACCCGACGAACTGGACATCCATCACCCATTGTCCGACGAAGATACGTCGGAGAATCTTAGCATACGGCCACATTCCAAACAGAAATCAGAATTCGATTTTTATTTCTTGTAGCTGCCAAGTAAAATAAACCTTTATTTTAAGCAAACAGCATTAATAACCATGATTAACCACGCCAGTGTTGTTCTCGATCCAATCTAAATACGATGTGATCCGCGTAAACACTCCTGGCCAGCCAATCTCACAACCAAAAACAATGCCGAAGGAGGTAGCACCTATCAAGGTGTTACTGCCATCCGCCAGGACTAAAGGACCACCGGAGTCGCCGTTACAGGTGGATGTGCCGCCAGTGGTCTTGATACAGATTACGTTACTGGTCAGAATACCTCCGTACCAGGGTGAGCAGCCCGAGTTCTTCATGATTGGCACATTAATGTACTGTAGAATGTCAGTGGCACCACTTGCACCTTAAAAAGGAGATATTAATTAGTGGTGATACTATTAACTGTACCATTTACACCACCTACTATCACTGATCTTGCCCCAGCCGGAAGCGATCGCCTGCTCACCGACGTAAGCATTGTACGACTCCTGTTTGACGGGCAGTTGAGCGGGTTGAATATACTCATTGAGCTCAATAGGCACGGGCAGCTTTATGACCGATATATCGTGGGTTAGGGTGGATGCATCCCATCCCTCATGCACAGTGACGTATTTGGTTGGCACAAAGATAATCTGCTGACCTTGTTCTAGTTTGTTAGTACGATTCCAGGCGCCCAGATAGACATCTACACCCGTGGTCAAGCTGTCCGTGCAATGAGCCGCAGTAATCACATGACGATCACTAATTAAAGAGCCACCACACCAGGCTGCGCCCCCTTCAAGGTAGAGCATTAGTCCAACCTGGTACGGAAACTGACTTCTGCCAGCTGTATCACCCCTGGTAATGCGTCCAGCATGCACATTAGGGCGATGAATTGTTAATTTGGGATCAATGTCGACGGATATGAGGGATTGCCAGTCCACGGCCGTGGCACCGATTACAACGGATAGGGCCAGCACCGATGCGTAAACGTATTTCATATTTGCCAACTGAGCTCACAAACCATTGGGTATAATCTTATATAGCCACATAATGGCCAAACAGTTAACTAATCGGCTTCACACAGTATCGCTTATCAGTCTTGGAAGAACCTATTTACGATGATTGCTGAAATTGCTACTGATCCATAAATAACTAATAGTGGCTATAAAAAGTGCTACGTAATTGATAACGTTAGCTAACTTGCTTTTACATTTGATTTTTAAATATTATTTCCTAATAATAGCCAGAAAATCCAAAATATTCAAGATTATTCATGCGACAATGTAAGTTTTTATTCTAAGCACGCTTTCAAATTTAAATGCCCTTGTTAACGACACCGGAGTTTTGTTCGATCCAGTCCAAGTAGGAGGTGACGCGTGTGAACACACCTGGCCAGCCAACCTCGCAACCAAGAGCAATGCCAAAGGAAGTGGCGCCAATTAGGGTGTTGCTGCCGTCATTCAATACCAAAGGACCGCCGGAATCGCCGTTGCAGGTGGAAGTGCCGCCAGTGGTCTTAATGCAAATGTTCGTTGAGCTCACGGCACCAACGTACCACGGTGAACAGCCTGAGTTGTTCATTATGGGGACAGTAATATACTGCAAAATGTCAGTGGCCCCAGTTGCCTCTGAAAAAATTTAGCACCATAAGCTGAGTACTTCGACAGAAATCTAATTTAGAGCTTACGATCGGTAGTCTTCCCCCAGCCAGAGGCAATAGCCTGTTCGCCAGCATATGTGCTGTACTGGCCACTCTTGACGGGCAGCTTAGCTGGTTGAATATATTCGTTGAATATAATTTCCACGGGCAGCTTGATGAGAGAGATATCATTGGTGAGGGTGGACGGGTCCCACTCCTCATGCACAATCACGGATTTAGTCTGCACAAAGATAATCTGTTGACCCTCTTCCTTCTTATTGGTTCGATCCCATGCGCCCAGGTAGACATCCACGCCGGTGGTTAGAGAGTCTGTGCAGTGAGCAGCCGTAAGAATATATCGTTCGCTGATCACAGTGCCTCCACACCAGGCAGCGCCTCCTTCGACGTAGAGCAGGAGTCCCGCCTGATAAGGGAATTGATTACGTCCAGCAGTCTCGCCCCTGGTGATGCGCCCGGCTGGTGAATCGTGACGACGAATCATGGGCACATTGGCATCAACGTCCAATGACTTGAGGGACTTCCAGTCCACGGCGTTGGCGCCGACAACGGCAACAAGAAGCAAAATCGAAGCACACGCGAATTTCATGATGAAAACAACTGAAGAAACTTGATCAAGTCGACGATCTTTTATAGCAAATAAAGCTAAGCGACTGCATCATATATCTTAAGCTATCGCATATTCCTAATCATTTGATTTACAATGAAATACTGATTGTGGCTATTTCTAGTTCCGATGTCTTGATTATTGGCGTGTGCTATTTAATAAACCTATACCTGGGAAATTCCTTGAAAAGAACATTCTTATTATTATTTCTTTATCTATTTTCTATATACCTTGATTTAATCCTTATTATTTGGTTTGAGCTAAAAGTAAATGAACTCAGCTTAATTATTCAACCGATTTATTATACCCTGAACCCATTGAAAATGGGAAATCAGGGTATAATGGTTTTGTTAAAAGTATGTAACAGGCAGAAGGAGGCGTGGCAGACCCCACAAAGTATATATATTCTTGATCAGGACGACAAGCTGAGTCGATTTGGCCCTGTCCGTCTGTCTGTCCGTCCGTCCGTCCGTCCGTCCGTCCGTCCGTCCGTCCGTCCGTCCGTATGTATGAACGCGTCGATTTCAGAAGATATAAGAGCTAGAGACTTCAACTTTTTTTTAAAATGTCCGTATATATCACGCGCAGATCGAGTTTATCACTAAAAAACGATAACTCATTCCGATATTTTTTTATCGATAAAAAACCTTATCGAAGATCACTTAAATAATTATATCTCCTACATCTTTCAAGCTAGAGTCTCCAAATTTAAAATGTATATTAAGATGAATTTTATACAATTTCGGTTTTTGTTAAAATTTACCCCCCACACCTAAATTCACCCCCTCACCATCATCTTTGTAAAAGTCGTATATCAAATACTAGAGACTTGAGCTTCGGTATACACATACATTTTAACATTATGATTACGTTCTGAAAGTTTCATTACGATCGTACGTCTAGAAATTAAATTATTCAACAAATAAGTTTTCATTATATTGCCAACACTGCAGCGCAACCCAAGCGCAATCGCCTGTATATGTGAGTGTGTGTATGCGTGTGTTTGTTTGTATGCGTGTGTGTGTGCGTGTATTTGTATGTATGCGTGTGTGTGTGTGTGTGTGCGTGTGTGTTTGCTAATAATTTTTGAAATATCAGTTGCTTGTAGGGTTCAGGGGATCTCGTAGTCGAGCAGTCTCGACTAGAGCTTTCTTACTTGTTTTTTGTCTATCTTTTTTTGGCCGAATTACTTAAGTAAATAAAATAAAAATTAATAAATGACGCACAACTAATTAGAGCCGAATCAAAATTAATATCAGTCAGAAATTTGTGATTCCATTAATATGTCTAAATCGAGTGTAGCAAATTAGAATACAAAATTGAAACAAAAGTAATTTATTTATCTCCATTCACAAACCAAATTATTCTCAGACTTTGCCCAGATAACATATGATATCTAATTATTCCATTTCAAATACTCTACTAATTAACACCTACCTATGGAAATTTAAAGAGACACAGACAGTCGATAGTCGATAGAGGCATTCATATATTTTAGCATGTACTTCCTTACACCTCAACAAAATTAGCATTTAATAAAGAGGTTTAGGTTTTTGTCGCGTAGCTTATGAAATTATAAGTATTATAAACACTCATAAAAATAATAATAGTATCAATTTTCTAGGCATAGCAAAGAATTAACACGGAAACTGATTTTGATTTTGATTTAAATAATATTCATTTGTTTAATTGAAGGTTAAATTAATCTAAATACCCTGACACACCTTAATGAATTTAATGTGACTTTTGAATGCTCTGTAAAAAAGATAAAGGGATGTATAAAACAATTTAGAAACATGATTAGTGCTGATTACTAAATACCCAAATATGTGCATCAACAATATTAGTTTTTTGTCCAAATATTAGAAATATAGAATAGAGGAGCAGAGTTGCACAGCCTATATATATATGTATATACAAATATGTGCATCAACAATATTAGTTTTTTGTCCAAATATTAGAAATATAGAATACAGAATAGAGGAGCAGAGTTGCACATATATATACATATTTAATTGAGTTTCCTGCTTACTATTACTGACCCTGTATCGTCCTACAAACCAAAACCAGCCCAATTCAAGCAAATTATATTTCAATATTTAAAATTTACCAATATCAAATGGCATTTAAAGCAAAAGCAAATAGCCACCATTGCAAATTAGTATCATATTTTGTATCTCGTTTCGCCATTTAGATCTCAAGTTTAAGCTCGAATCTATTCAAGTGCGTGTGGCTATGAACACATTTGAGAACGCGATCGCAGCACAAGCTAAAAGTTATTGTCCTTGAGGTTTTACGCAAACGGTGCCAATTAAACACTTAATGCGCGAGTATAGCACGTGAATTAAAACATAAAAAAATAAATAAATAAAACGAAAAAGAAAACCGACATTTTTTTGTAAAAATAAAGTTAAAAGAAAACTAAAACTTGATTTAACTAGTGTTTATGCTGTGCTTTTAACTACTTTCGCACTTGTAACACAAAACAAATAGGTGTTCCTACACATGCATGAATTTTAGATACCCTAGGTGCATTAAATATTCGGTAGAATGAGTTTCTGCCAACTTCGAGCTTGGTTTCACCTATACTGCGCTCATTCGTTTGGGATAACAGGCTTGGAGGGAGTCACATAATTAGTGCAGAAAATACAGTTGGAAGCTATCACTAATTATACAAGCTTCGAACTAAACAATACTGAGACTTGGGGGCAGGCGCAAAATCAGTTTACTTATACATATGTAAATATAATAAATAAAAACAACATATGTATATGAATATCAAGTAGGTGGTTTTTGGCGGTATTTTGAGTGGACGCTGCATGTGAGTCAGTCAGACTATGGCAGCTGCGGTGATTGGGGGTTAATCCCCCAATCTTAAATATGAATGGACACTATGACGCTTTAGAGTTTGTTGGTCTTCGCTTATGTTAATTGAGAATACTTGGTGGCATTGTTTATGGATGATTCAGACCCAGCTGGGGGAGCGTTTCGTTATAAATATGTCGATATCTATATATAGTATATATGTATTATCAAAGTAATGGCAACCAGCTGATCAAGATCATATAATGCTTAGGCTTTATAAGACCGGTTTCGCAGCTGGACGGCGAGAACAGCTGTTCAGCTTTCGCTACCGGGGCATTGCCAATTCTCTTGGCTGTTATTCTTGACGACAGGTGAGGCCAACGAAGCTAACGTTGTTCGGCTCGAATCGTGGCTGATATATAAAAACGCCATCCGGTGCGCGTGCTCAGTTCAGTTGCAGAACATTAACGGAAACGCGCGCGTGCGCTCTCGAGTTCGTGTCGTTAGCTATATATTTTTTTAACGGATTGCGCCTTTTTCCGTGAATTTTTTATCGTAGCGAATACGTAGAGCTTACAATTCACAAGCCACAAGCACAAGTGACACAGTTAACGGCGAAGCTCAGCGAACATGGAAGGTCAAGCGAAACAAGTATACTTCATCAATGAAGCATATAATCACGAAGAGCCACCATATGGAGCCGGTGGAGGCGGTGGAGCAATCGCAGCAGATAATCAACCGCGGCGTCGCAGCGGTGGTAACAAGGAGCTCCAATTGGATTTATCGGATAAAAAAAACAAAGAGCAGCCAGCAATTGCAACCCCCGCCATGGATTTCGATGATCTCCTGCCATTGATTGGAGAATTTGGAAGATATCAGAAGATTTTATTCGTGTGCATGATTCCCTTCTCGTTCTTCGTGGCCTTTGTGTATTTCTCACAAATCTTTATGACACTCATACCGGAGCAGCACTGGTGCCATGTACCTGAGTTGGATGCACTCGATGTGGAGGCAAGGTGAGCTTCGCGATTATAAAAACTTTGAGTACTCTGAGAACTGTGAATCATTTCGGGCCAAATACATCTGGCTGCGGCCAGTTTCTCTTGGCAAGCTGGCTAACTGGTTAGCTAAAGACATTTAAAAACTGCTACTAGACCATGCACTTGTAGTTTAGAATGTTGTTTTTGCACTCTCAATTCAAAGCGTATTATTTTAATACTTCGTGTAATTTTATGCTGATGTTGTCAGTTTTATGTAAGGCTTATTGTCATGTTGGTGGCTTCATTATTTAAGAAACTTCAATAAATTTGAACGTTTTTAATATGTGCTCTCTCTTATAACTGTTTTCAAGAATCTCAAAAACTATGACCTTGGTAATATGCTTATAACTTGCTAAGACAAAATGGTTTTATATTTGGACTTGTTTTCAAGTTTTTGCATGTTCAAAATTTAAATCGAATGCTGGAAATGTTGTCGAAAATATCTATTATATTTGAGACTCTGCGGGCCCTATGATAATTTTTCAATCATCCGGAAGTAATTTATTTATTTATTATGTTTTTTTTATCTTTTTTTATTATTACTGCTTAGCAAAACTTTTACAAAATCGCTCAATGCCTTTAAAAACCATTTGATTGACAAAACCTTGACTGCGACAGGGCGGTATCAGAATGAAGTAATTAGAACTTAATTTAATTTCTGTTATATATTTAAGCGCTGTTTTTATATTAACCAACTCACAATAACTTGCTTGGAGCGCCTAATAATGATCGATCTAAGCAAATTTCAAATTAAACACGAAAACGAAATAAATTCGAGTGTTCTGATCAAAGTCTAATTACTGCGGCTTAGAATGACGTCTAACCTTGCAAAACGATTGTAAGTTTTTTAAATTTTAGTTTTAAATCAACACAGCTACAAAAAATCTTATGAGGCAGAGTATCAGGGGAGCATTGCTCAAAGCTGAGGCAAATTCAAACAGTGGCAGAGGCAGTTAGATAAGCAGCCAGTCAACCAGCTAGCTAGCCAGCCAGGTAAGCCAGGCCATAATTAGCAGCGCATGTTGCGACTGCGCAGTTGCAGCGCAGTTGACGCACAAGTGAAATAATCGTGGTAACAACGACAACAGCAAATGAATATGAGCAACTAACTAACTAATGTTGTGTGTCGATACCAAACACGAGCTACAAATTTTCCAATGAGAGAAACGCTAACGCCAACACCGAAACTCGAATACCCTCAAAATGGGTATAAACTAGATTATATATTGGCGCCTGCGAGGAAAAACAGGAAATAAAGAAAAACATATATTTATGTACATATTTAATACAATCTACATGGCCAGATACTATGTCGGCATGATATTTAAAACTTTATGATTCTTGCTATATGATTCTTAATTTATATTTGAATATATCACTAGTTGTACTACAATTTCTCTCTCTACCTCTCTCTTTATACTTTTCTGTTTCTCCTTTCCTCTATCCCTCTATAACTAATCGTATATTTCATCGTTATCAATATATCACTAGCGTCACAATTATTCCAAATTTTAAAACCTAACCAACAGTAGCAAAAGAAAATCGTAGTAGTACTTACGGCTATGAATAATGGTTAATTATGCGATTGTGTCTTATAACCAGTTTTATACTAATATGAATAAGAAGTATGAAAATGCTCAAAATACAAATATAAGTATATTATATAAAAGTATAAATATTTAAGACCCACAGGAGCCTAAATTAGAGATATATTTTGTATAGTTTCTTACTGAAATTGAGCTCAAGCGTTCAATTCTACTGTGCCCCACAGCCAAAGTATTTGCATGAAATATAAAGACGATGTTAAGTGAATTGTTGATCATATAAATAAATAAACTGTCAAAATGTTTGTTAATTAGAGTGTGAGATACAACCGTCCGTCTGTCCGTATGAACGCAATTTATTTGCGTGCTAGAGGCTTGAAACTTGGTATATATACTCGGACTGACCTCTTAAGGCGAAACAGCTGTGGCGGATATACATATGTCCGCCTACAGGAGCGTGGTAAACCGCAAAAGTTTATATCTCCAAGGTATGAGAGCTAGAAGCTTCAAATTTGGATTGTTAAGTTACTCAATCGATGCTTAAAAAGTAATGCTTACGCCTCTTGAGGGGCGTGGCATATCGAAAAATACCCTGTAATTTTCTCATTTTTTGAGCGTAAGCATCCAAATTTTGCTGTTAGGCTACCGTTAGCTTGTTCTATGAACTGGCCAAAAATGAAGTGCCTACGCCCAAGTAGGCGCGTAGCAAATCGAGAAAACTGAATTCTTAACAGTATTAGAGCAAAACTTAGCTACTATTCTTGCTGATGGGATGTGAATGAGTATTCCGCAGTCGGTAGCGCCTGACTGCAACTTTCTTGTTATATTTAAAGATTAATACGAATTTATAGATAATACTCAAGAGTAGAGAGAGAATAAAGTAAGATTAATAATTCAAATACTGTGCCGTCATAAGGCATTTAAAACCTCTCACAATCCTCGCCTAGCTCTACCTCGCCAAGTCATCAATCTTACCTGACTATAATTTTAGACATATGTATGTACATATGTATTTACATGATTGAATCGTCAAACAATTTTGTCAAGATCACAAAATAATTATGCTATCCAAGCTCTCAGCTCTCAGCTGTCAAATAGACAATGCGTCGCTGACCCTGGGGGGTTCATGACCGTCGACGTTCGTTACTCGAAACTTAACTAACCCAATTGCAACACCTTTTATTCACACTTTATTCACAGATTGGCCCTGTCGATTCCCATGGTGAATGGGGAGTACAACAATTGTTATATGTACGATGTCAACTATACGGAACTCATGGCCCAGGGCAAAATTATGGCTGATCCGAACTGGCCACGTGTCAAATGTCGCAATGGCTGGTCATATAATTTTACGGAAATACCCTACTCCACGGTGGCTACTGAACAGAATTGGGTCTGCGATGATTCTGCGTTACCCACCTATGCGCAATCCATTTTCTTTCTGGGTGCCATTGTCGGGGGCTTGCTCTTTGGCTGGATAGCGGATCGGTTTGGCCGTATTCCAGCTCTTATTTGTTGTAATCTGATGGGGTTACTTGCGGGCGTCGCAACTGCATTTGTTAAAAACTTTTGGCAATTTGCCACAATGCGTTTCTTTGTGGGATTTGCATTCGATAATTGCTTTACCATGATGTACATACTAGGTAAGTAAAAGTTTGTCTCTCTGCTCGATATATATATATATATATATATATATATATATATATATATATATATTTTCAATATGATTTTTGCTTTTCTTTTCGCAGTGCTCGAGTATGTGGGCCCCAAATACCGTACTTTTGTTGCCAATATGTCCATTGCCATATTCTTTACAGGCGCCGCCTGTTTACTGCCCTGGATTGCATATTTTGTCGCCAATTGGAAGCTGTTGACCATCATTACCTCAGTTCCTTTGTTGTTGGTGGTGTTTACGCCTCTCATTGTGCCCGAATCGGCGCGTTGGCTTGTCTCCCAAGGCGAGGTAGACAAAGCCATTTCTATACTGCGTCAGCTGGAACGTCGCAATGGTCGTCAGGTTTCGAAACAAACGTATCAGAACTTTAAGGACAGCTGCCAGCGGATGCGGGACCAGGAGCAGGAACAGAATGCTAGTTACTCTGTACTGGATCTCTTCAAATCTCCACGCCTGCGACGTACCACTTTGCTGCTTATTGTCATCTGGATGGCTATATCGTTGGTCTTTGATGGTCATGTACGTAATGTCGGCTCTCTTGGTCTGGACATCTTCTTCACCTTTACTGTGGCCAGTTTTACCGAGCTACCTGCAGATACTTTACTTACTGTTACACTAGATCGCTTCGGACGACGTTGGTTAGCTTGTGGCTCGATGGTTGCCAGTGGCATCTTCAGTCTTCTGGCTACACTAGCACCGGTAGGCGTATATTCCGCCACGTTGGCTATAATGGGTCGTTTCTTTGTGAACATTAGTTATAATATTGGACTGCAGTATGCAGCTGAGATATTACCCACTGTGGTGCGTGCTCAGGGCGTTGCCTTTATACACATCATGGGCTATGTGGCCAGCATTATAGCACCGTTTGTTGTATATTTAGCCAACATATCGCCTGCACTGCCGCTTATCATATTGGGTCTCTTGGGCATAGCGGGTGGCTTGCTGGCGCTGCTGCTGCCGGAGACATTGCATCACCAATTGCCACAGACACTGAGCGATGGCGAGGAGTTTGGACGTGGTCAGAGCATTTGGGATTTTCCCTGTTTAGCCAAGCAGCTAGACGATGAGGATAAATGCAATACTGATGTGGAGGAGGTGCGTTCGCCGGCCTTTGTGCGTGGCACTCAAACAGGCGCCTCGCTAACTGCATCTACACGCGGTGAGCTGCGCTCGAGCATTTTACGGCGTTCGATTCAATCGCGTAACTCCACCAAACTTTGAACATTCAACATGTATTTTTAAAGTATTTTTCATAGTCCAATTAAACTAAGTATGTTTTTGTGATATTAATTCTAAGTAACTGCATTGCCTTTGGCCTAATAAAAAATTCTAGCCATTAACATTTGAATTACGAATACCGAAAGTGATAGTTATCGATAATTTATACCGCCACCTGTTGTAGAATGTGTCTGCTTATTTTAGCCGTAGATCTTAGTGCACAATTTGTGACGCCAGCTGGCGCTCTCTATTTACTTTTTAAATTGGAATAAGATTTATAGTAGTTGGAAATAATAGATATTGCATTACAAACAATTAAATGCCGCCTATTTATTTGTTTTATCAGTATCCCACTTACCAAGAAATTCCAATGCAAATATTCGACTAAATTACAGGTGAAAACCGCTCCAATTTGTTCGGTATAAGAAGCCATGCGCTGCCAATTTGAGCGGCAGTTAACAATGTCAACAGCAGTTTACCTGGTATTCCTCCTGGGGCTAGCTTTCAGAGGAGGATATGGATATGCCAACAACAGTAATCATAGACTGCTGGCTGTGCTCAATGCATCATCTTCTACGGTAGATTTGGTACTGCAAATCAATGTGCTGGAAGGCAAAAGGAGTCCAGCGACCACGGAGATTACGCCGCCAATGAGCTTGAAGGACATTATTCGCGCTGAAATTAATGGGGATTGGGAGCGCGGACATTTTGTGTTACAACTAGCCAGTCAAACACGCACGGTGCAGCTAAAGCAAGCCATTTACGAAGCCCTGTGGCAAGAATTGCAGCAGATGAGGCAAATCTATGATCCTCTCAAGGTACTGGATCTGTATGGCCAGCTTACACAACAGCCGCAGATGCCTTCAGCGTTACTGGTGCAGGTCTACCAGGAGTTTGTTGACCGCAGCGCTCATTTACTGGCAGCTCCCTTTCACACGGACAGCCGCAGCGCAAGATTTCCAAAAGTCGACTCCTTGCTTCAGCGACTTACCCTAAGCACCCTGGATTACTTACGCGATATATTGGAAGAAGTATTTAATCTGGTATTGGCGCTTGAGTCGTCTCTCAGTGTAGTGCAACGTCTTGGTAACTTTACTGGCAGCGTCACGCAATTGGCATTAGCCAATCTTCAGCTGCTGCAGCGCACGGAGCTGAAATCGAATGTGGATGCACAAGCAGCAGTACATGATAATCTTCGTCAGTTGCTGGAGCTGCCAACTTTTGAACAGGAAGTTGGTCGAAACTTGCGTGAAGAGGTGTATGAGCAATTGCCCTTAGATGAGAAAATCCTCTACACTGCACAGAAGATTTGCCTCCGCAATATGACAAATCACAATTCCTACATCTACGAGTGCCCGCAGACCTATTTGATCTGCACCAATGAACGGGATCCGAAAAAGGCATCTTATTATGTGCAGCGAGGAAATGGAGGTGCAAATAATACACTGCAGTTTGCGTTCTATAGTTCCTATTGGCGCAATCGTTATATCCTAATGGAGCCAAGCAACCACTCTACTGGAGACTATATTACGAAGAACGTTTACAGTCGCGATTCTATTTTTTGGTGGCAAGTGGTGCAGCTCGCAGGTGGTGGTGTAGCCCTCTATGATGCAGCCACAGCTGGTTCAATACTTTGTGGAGGTGATCCTAAGCATTGGGACGGCGAAGAGCGACATGTTTATACACGTAGCAGCCTGGAACTTGAAAACTATCGCAGGGAATGCATCTGGAAGGTCGAAGATTGCAGCGATGTGACAAAATAGTCACCGAAATTATACAGAAATATAATTACATACATCAAAGCACTTATATTTAACCATTTTTACTAAAAGATATACTTTATATGGAATAGTTCGACGATATATGTATATATATATATTAAGACTAAGGTTCAGATATGTCTTAATGCCCTACACTCAATAGGCATAGCAAAAACATGAATAACGCATTTCTAAGCAAATTCACAAACAACTAACTAACGCTTTAGGTTTATGATCAAGCTAATTTATTATTATGATTATTGTCGTTGATCGAAAGGCACAAGAATTTTTAACCTAACGATACTCACTACTTTTGCATGAAATCCCATGGTATACAGACAATACCATCGGTTAACACCGAATAGTAATGGGAAATATGTAGCTTGATGTGCACGAAATGCTGAGGCTGGCACAGACGTAGATCACGTAACGCAGTTATCATCTTATCTGGAGTTACGGCATCGTCCTTAGTTAATGATTGTAATTTCAGTCGTGTGATCGACTCCTCAATGAGCTGTTGCTCGATGTGTTTATCCGTTTCGTATTTGGCCATGCGTTCACGTGCAAGCTTCATATTTTGACTTATAAAATCTACGAGTATGGTCCCGGGGCATGTGGCGGGAGTGATGAACTGACCCGTCGGACTAACCATTAATGGACCCGCTTCAGATTCGACAACAATTGTAAATTCTTTCAACGTTTGCGGCCAATTTTTCGGATACAATTGTTTGCTTAAATAATCGTTGAGGGACGTCGTGACTTTCATAAGGTGGTTGGCATATCCACGTGCCTGTTGCTTTGGCATAAATTTACGTCGTCCAATCTGTATATTGCGCAGAACCTGGGAGAGAGTCTGCTCATAGACTGGTACTACATTTAAATAGGCATCATGTTGCGGAATGTTTTTAATAAAGTCAATCCAATTGTTTTGCACATCACCAGTGAACAGCATTACATGACCCTCTAAGCTGATGCCTGTAAACGGAGCAAAGACTACAACACGATTTCGCAATGTCTCCAGAACTGTTCCATGGGTTTGAGTGAGGCGTTGCAACGATTTGAGACAGCCCCGGTAATGCTCTATATTCCAGCCACATTCATAGCGAGCATCGCGCAGTTGCAAGTCTCTGACTAGCACGTTTTTAAGTTTATCGATTTCCGCTTCCATTGCAGATGTTTCTTTAGCCCTTTGTCTTGCCTTGGCAGCATTTTCCTCCATCCAAATGGAGAGGACTGGACGTGCGCTGGTTGCTTCCTATAAAATAAGAGCATTAGCTTTTATAAAGCCGCTAATATAGATATTTACATTACGAAACTGTGTTTCAAAAGCAGAAAAGTCCGTGCTGTAGTAATAATCGTAGCTGGGTCTGTTCGCCAAGCTCTGCTGTGGTTTTGCTGGCGGCATGGATTTGACGCTCTTTATGTAATCCGTTGATAGATTGCAGGACTCAAGCAGATCTTCTATAAATTTTTTGGGGTCACGTGTGCTGCGATCCATGCGTATCTGAACCAGCTTAAACATATCACGCTTTTCAGTAGCCGCACTCTCCCTCACATAGAATTTTAAAACTTCGGCTTCATCATTGCGATAGCTCTGCTGGTACAGCGCCTCCAGATGAGCGCTGAGCAGCTTTAATGAATTCTCGTTGGTCTGCCTCTGGTCAGGATGCTGGCCAAATAAATCCGGGTGAACAGCAAAATAAAATGGGCGTAAGGCCGTTGTAAGCTCGCTATTCAGATGCCTTCGGATCAATCCAACATTTTGTATGGCCTGCGCCTGCAAGTTGGAATGGAGGATGATTTTGACCATTTCACCACTAAGACGCAATGTCGCTGCCATTATGTAAGCTCTAGAGGAGCTCAGTGCACCACATTACGGCTGCCACACACATACGCAGCATACGATCATACGTCTGCTTATTATTTACTAATAGACTTGATTTATAAGTAAAAATTACGTTTTTTGCCAGTCAGCTGTTGACGTTTTGTATTTGTATACGTGAGAAAAGCAAGAATTGTTGTTGCACTTTTGTGTGCTCGTACATTGCCAGCGAAAAAATACCAACAATTACTAGTCAGTTGGATGACGCAAATTGATATTTTAAATATTTTTATAGCTAAATTTGTTATATCGAAATTTTTTAGTCCGCAGTATTTATTTAAGTATAAGAATAAAATGTACATGCTAAAAGATGTATACATACTTATTTCAGTATTCCTGCCACAGAGGTGGCAACGCTGGGAGATCAGCGTAGCCAGAATTTTAAAAAAGTAAAGACATTTTAATAGTATCTACGAATCTGTTTGTTAAATTTAATATTCACAATGTCCACATACTATTTTGTTATAGTTGGGCACAATGACAATCCCATATTCGAAAAAGAGTTTAGCACAATTAACAAAGAGCAGCGCGTAAATACATTAAGTCAATAATGTTCAAGAGCGTCTTATTCCACACTAATTGTATTGCAGAAGGAGGATCACAGGCATCTTAACCAGTTTATAGCTCATGCTGCATTAGATTTGGTAGATGAGCACAAATGGAAAACAGCCAATATGCAATTGAAAAGCATAGATCGTTTTAATCAATGGTTTGTGTCCGCTTTTATTACAGCGTCGCAGATACGCTTCATCATTGTGCACGACAATAAAAACGATGAGGGCATCAAAAACTTCTTTAATGAAATGTACGATACGTATATAAAGCATTCGATGAACGCCTTCTATAAAATCAACACGCCCATTAAATCTCTGATGTTTGATAAGAAATCGGATATCTTTGGTCGCAAGTATTTGTTATCGTAATATAATAATTGTTTAAATTGAATTAATAGCATTAGTAATAAAAATTTAATTAACACAATCCATTCTATAACACAAAAAAGTTTGGCTCACAGAATTTTATTGTTAAAAAAGTTAAATGAGAAAAAAATGCCAAAGCATGGGACATACTTCGACACAAATATTGCATTAATAATGCATAATATACATTCGTAACTCTTTTCGTTCAATTTTATTTAGGAAAGCAGTCTGACACAAAACAAATTTAAACCTTTAGTGGATTTCTAGAATCTTCATTTCATATCAAATCTAAAACGATTTAACGCTTTACAATTTTTAAAATAATCTACGTGTGTGTGGTTGAATGTACGAGGTATGGAACGATTTTTAATTGAAGCGACAATAGCAAACGGAACTCTAGTGAATTAATCTCTTGGTTGATGCTTAATGCTTTTTGTTCTTTCCATGGCGCTCATATTTAGTTTTGGAAGAGTGCCACAAGATGAGTGGAATGGCCAAAGAAGGCAGCGTCATAATGGCAAAGGCCACCCAATCAAAGAAATGGGAAGAGAAGCGTTTGTTGTACTCATTCAGATTTACAATACCACCCTCTCCAGGTTCTGAGCTAATTGCCAATTGGAGCTGCAAGTGAAATTGTGTTAGGTAAGTAGTGAGAGAATCTATATACAGAAATATTACCGTCTCAGCCTCCTCAATGGGCTTGTAGGAAACCTCCGCTGCTGTGAAGTTGAAATAGCCAAAAGCCTTGGGACGCACTACCAGGACATGAGTAAAATTTGTTTGCGGTGCAATGCGTTCCACATTAGCTGATGGTTGGCCCCCGACCACCTCAAAGGCATCGGGATGGAAGCCGTTGTCCACTAATTGGACATTTGTAGCAGCCCCATTGCCCACATTAAAAATTGTGTACCGTACTAACAGATCGCTCTTCTCGACGAGATATTTGTTAAGGATCTGCTTTGAGACCAGCAGCCGAGCACGTGTCTCATCCTCGGAGACACAAACGCCGAGTACAGCAAGCAAGGCGCAAAATGTTATCGTTTTTTTGAACATGCTATAATATACAATATTTCGGAACGTTTCACTTTTTGTTGACGTGGAAGGTTCGATGAAAGCGGCGTCGCTTGTGTAATTATTTGGTTTATTAACACAATGATAGCAAGTATTTGCCAGCCACTAGAATACTATAATATTATATTTATTTCTTGTCAACTTACACTAAATGTAGTTATTTAATGCTGCAGGTATGTGTGTTAAACTAAATTCAGCCTAATAATAAAGACCGCTACTTTCTCGTGGCTGCTTCGTGACGTGTAAAGTGTCGGCTGTCAAACTTCGTACGAATACACTTCGCATCGATACTACAGGCATCGATAACGATATCACGTCGGCAGTCAACAGTGCCACAGCCCAGCTGTTTGGCTCCAAAACAATAACAAACGAAATTATGTTTACGTGTTGATTATCTATTATTTACAATTAATTTTGTAATACTTAAACTTTTATTTAATACTTTCAATATGCCCTATATATATACAAAGAAAAAACCAACTTTTAGGACACACAAGGCGGTGGGGGTGGATCATAGTGCCGGCACCTGTGGTTGCCCTTGAATGACATTGTCACCCTACATGTAAGGGATCAGCTTAAAAGTTCTCATATCCAGCCATTTGTAAAATTCTTAAAATTGATTTCAACATAACACATAGGATTATACTTTAGAAATTATGTCGCTCAATTACCCAGCAAAATGATCAGCACACAAAATATGAATCAACATTACGTTCCAAATCGCACGAATTCTGCATAAAAGCGCATAGTAGTATGACTACAGCCGAGTCGTCTATTTATCAGTGCGTCGACACAGAACCAGCAGCAGAGCTCGTTTTTTCACCACACAAAAAAGATTGTTAGCGCTGCCGCCACTAACTCGCCCGCAGTCAGAATTTAACCAGCAGCTGGAAAACTCAACCTAAGCATGTCTCTAAACGTTGAAACGAAGCAAACTGCACCATATGAAGGCCAAAAGCCAGGCACTAGCGGACTGCGCAAAAAAGTTATTAGAAATGAATATTTACAGTTTCAATTTTTATAATGTATGCTTTGTAGGTGAAAGTATTCACGCAGCCCAATTACACGGAAAATTTTGTACAATGCATTCTGGAAGCTAATGGCACAGCTCTGGTGGGATCAACGTTGGTTATAGGAGGCGATGGACGTTACTACTGCAAGGAGGCAGCTGAGCTCATTGTTCGCATCTGTGCAGGCAATAGAGTGGCCAAGCTGCTAGTGGGTCAGAATGGGATACTCTCGACGCCTGCCGTCTCCAGCTTAATACGCCACAACAAAGCGCTGGGTAAGTGCTGTTACTTAATCAAGATTTACAGATAACTTGTAATCTACATTAGAATAACATCTGATAAAGATAGGTATTTTCTCAGTGACATACTAATATAAATATATAATATATATTTTATATATGTGTGTGTATATGAATAATATAATAATAATTGTCGCCTTCAGTCATTGATCGGTTTTCAAGGTCATCGAGTCATTGTCACCAAAATATTTTTAATAAAAAAAAAAAAACAAAACTTGATTCGATTGAACAAATGTTTATACATTTTTTATTTATTTTTTGTTTGTTTGTGGAATTTAGTAATATTTATAAGTCTAATAATTAATTGATTGTTCCAGGTGGTATTGTATTGACTGCGTCCCACAATCCTGGCGGTCCAGAAAATGATTTCGGAATAAAGTTTAACTGTGAGAATGGAGGACCTGCGCCCGATGCCTTCACCAATAAGATTTACCAACTTTCGACTACTATAAAGGCTTACACACTGGTGCCAAGCTTGCAGTTTGACATCTCCAAGGTGGGCGTCAGCAACTACGACATTGGCGGCAAGCCTTTTGTGGTAGAAGTCATTGACTCTGTGGCTAACTATGTACGCCACATGGAGGAGATCTTTGACTTCGGCAAGTTGCACGATTTTGTCAGCGGCAAATCGAGTGGAAAGCCCCTAAAGATGCGCATCGACTCCATGAATGGTGTCACCGGTGCCTATGTGCGTGAAATATTTCTGAACCGTTTGGGTGCTACGGAGGCTTCTGTGGTTCACACCATTCCACTGCCCGACTTTGGTGGACTTCATCCAGATCCAAACTTAACTTACGCTAAGAATTTGGTGGAGACTGTGGCCAAGGGTGATTATGATATTGGCGCTGCTTTTGATGGCGACGGCGATCGCAACATGATAATTGGCAGGAAAGCTTTCTTTGTAACACCCAGCGATTCTTTGGCGGTTATAGCGCACTACCTCGAGGCAATACCGTATTTTCAAAAGAATGGAGTACAAGGCTTTGCACGCAGTATGCCCACTGCCTCAGCTGTCGATCTAGTAGGCAAAAAGCTGGGAAAAGAGGTATACGAGGTACCCACCGGCTGGAAGTATTTTGGTAATCTTATGGATGCAGGACGTCTCTGTCTGTGTGGAGAAGAGAGTTTCGGCACAGGCTCCAATCACATACGAGAGAAAGATGGTATTTGGGCGGTGCTCGCTTGGATTTCCGTTATGCAACACACTGGCAAGAGCATTGAGGACATTCTTAAGCAGCATTGGTCCGTCTATGGACGCAACTACTTCACGCGCTACGATTATGAAGAATGCGATTTGGAACCCTGCAACGAGATGATGGCCAATATGGAGAAAACCATCACAGACGCAGAATTTGTCGGCAAGAGCTTTTCCAGCGGGGGCAAGACCTATAAAGTCAAGGAAGCAGACAATTTCAGCTACACAGATCCCGTAGACAAATCCTTGGCCACCAAGCAGGGATTACGTATTGTGTTCGACGATGGCAGCCGCATTGTGATGCGCCTTAGTGGCACAGGCAGCTCAGGAGCTACCGTACGGTATGTATTTAAGATATATTTGTTTTTTACTATTGAATTAATCCCTGTTACCTATAGATTGTACATCGACTCTTATGAGAAACAGAATGTGCTGGGCCAGGCGAGCGTTATGCTGAGACCGCTAATAGATATTGCATTAGAAATCTCACAGCTGCCAAAATTTACTGGGCGGAACGCACCCACTGTCATCACATAAGCGAGAAAAGTTCAGAATCAATTGCCATTTAGGTGTTGCAAGCCGCCTATTTCGGTATTTGTCATATTAAAATGATAGTAGCTTCAACCAAAGTTTGAAAAATTGAAATTGTGAATTATAATTTAATAATTGAATGGAACTCTACCAATTTTACCCACAAATAATATAATTAATTGAATTCCTATTCCATTTGAATTTGGAAAAGTTAAATCGGTTTAACTTACGATTTTATTTACTGATATTGTGAATTCGAAATAAAATAATGTTACTGTATCGTTTTTTTTTTTCTCTCTCTCTCTCTCTTCTATTTTTGAAATATATATGCATGTCATTATTTTCAATATAAATCGAATTGAATTATATATTGCTACTATCCGTGATGATTTAGAACTGACACCAGCGATTTACGCATAAAAGTGTGCTACAATTTATTTAAGTGTCGTTTTTGGTTATTTTTAACACACACAAAGAAACTGCACTTATCAAATTCAATAGGTGTCTTAGAGCTGAATTTTACTTTATAGGGGTTGATAAATAATCAAACTCGCTTAAAAGCATATTAGGTACACGCTGTTCCAAGACACTAAGCGGTAAACCAGCCATACGTACGAACGTTTGCAGGAAATGCAGCATAGTAATAACGTCTGCACCCAACACCTCCTTATCTCTATAAAAACAATAGCTATTACATAATTAATATTCATCAAAATCTCAAACTGTTAATACTTACAGTAGTTGTGCTTCAGCCACAGTTACAACATACTGGCACAAGTAGGAGATGTACAGCGTTTTAACATTCTTATGAAACTGTTGAAGAACTGTTAGTACACCCAGAATTAAGGGCACACAATCGATGACATCTTTAGCAGACTTTGGAAGTAAACAGTCCGTATTTGCAGAATGCTGCAAGCGACCCACATGCGCAATAGTAAATAGGAACATAAATAAGGACATATTGTGTGAATTTTTGGGGGTCATAATGATCTGCTCCAGCGGATCATAATTGCCCGTATACTGAAGTATTTCTTGCAGCTCCGTGAGCATGCTCATGCCCTGCTCATCGTACAATTTCATATTACACGACAGTTCCAGCAACAAGGCCCTGTAAATTAGGAAAGATTAAGTAAACTCTTCAAGTTCAGATTTGTCCACCCAATTTACCGATTCAGCGTATCTGTCGTATTCTCCAGCAACTTTGCATCACACTTGCTGCTAAAACTTAGCTCGCCGGCAATATGCTGGCGCAGCAGTTGCTTATGTCCTATAGAAAGTATCCAGTCAAGGATTGTGGGCCACACCTTTTGCCAACGTTGGGTATAGCTTTGATAATATTTAAACGGTTGTTTGGCCACTTCACCGGGAAAGTCACGGGATTCTAGCTCCTTGGTCAAGCTCCTCAGCGCATCACACCACATTTGATCCGTATTTAAATTCTTTTGCAGTCTGCCCATATTACGCTTCAACTCATCTGCCAGCATGTGCGCATAGAGCCTCTCCAGGCCCACCATCCCTGCCGGTGCCATAGCCTCGCGTAACACGCTGAAAAATCCGGAACCAGGTAGCAGCTGTTGATGCGGTGCACGTTTCTCATACCACGTGCACTTTAAATCTAAGTAAATTGTTTGCTTTGGTTCCGTGCAACGTAATATTTCGTTTGCGAGACGCCCAATGAAATTGTTCGATTTGGTGGTATCTCCCTGTAATGGCTTAAAGTTCGGTATTGGTATCGTTTGGGACTGGAAGAGGGATTGCCATTCCTGCACTTTGTTTCGCACAAAGCAATTGCATTCCTTTTCCACATTGTAATTAATAATGCGCTGCGATTCTTCTAACAATATTCGCAGGCCCTGCACACGCAAATAGTCTTCGATATACTCAAAGGAGCGGCGATAACCCTCGATTGTCTTAGCCAGCGCTTGCAGCTTTTCCTGGAGCAACTGCACAGACGCTTTGTTCTTCTCAGGCGTAAATATAAGGCCTAAATTGTAGGCGTTGGCCAAGTGGTTGACAAGCTCCTTACGTATACCATCTTCAAGCAGCTGTTTGGGATCTAACTCAATGACGCCCACCAAAGTCGTTTTCATCATTAGTATACCTTTGGTAAATACTGCAATGGAATTGGTGAGCTGCGCCACCTTTGCACGATCTTCGAACTGCGCATATTCGCGTATCTTATCCTTACTTAGACGTGTCGGAAACTCTTTAATAGAATTGGTCAACAGCTGTATAATTCTTGCCAGAATGCTAAACATTGTCTCCGGTACAATCTGAAGCACACGTCGCAAAAAGTTCGCTAGCTCTGTACTGTAATAGTTAGAGACAGAGATCAGATCCTCGCTTTTGGCTTGGTTGATTCGCATCAGGGGCACCTCCAGCGTGCTGGCCAGCTTCAAAAACACAGCTCGTATGCTAATGACAGCGCGTGGCAAGGCCTTAATATGATTCTGCATGATCACAGTGAAATCTCGCTGCAGTAAGCACCAAGCGTAGCTGAAATCACTAATTATCTGAATGTTGATCTCAATATCCTCCTTTAGGTTGATTAACTATAGAATATATGCACAAATTATTAAATTATATCTAAGGCTTATAATACCTAATAATACTACCTGTGCCATGTGATTTAGTAGATCGCGAGTTTCTACCAACTGCTGCTTGACAAGCATATTTGCATGTAAATTGTGATATTCCTGGACTTCGTCCAATGCCTGCATTGCTTGTATGATGAGTCGTCCGGATTTTTGGGGTTTGCCGATCTCCAGTCTTTGTAGACGATGGGCTATCTGACCAAACCATTGCTGTAGATGAGGATTTGCTTCTATTTTAGTCAATGATCGTGATCCCCCAAACGCTTCACTTAATTCTTTTAGATATTGAATTGCTGCATCCCGATTGTGCGTCCAGCGTTGCTCGCGATTGTTTTGAAGCTCAGCCAACAGCTCCCTGACATTCAGCTCTAATTCTCCGCAACCTAACAAAAGGTGGTAGAGCATGTCAGGATCAAATTCGAGTGCAGCAAGTAATTTTTTATTTAGTTGCTCTAATGTCGCCTGGTTAAAGATAATAAGTACGGCGGGTCGTGTGTGAAGGCAATACCAACGTAACAGCACATTAGCTTGTCGCATCAACACAATTATCTGATTGGCATGTTCCAGCACGAAGACATCATCCAAGACACCTTCACGTACAATCTCGCCGACTTTTTTAAGCGTTTTATTCATCTGTTCGCGCTTCTGTTGGCAGAGCGGTTCAAGAGAACTACGTGTGACCACATTCGCCAAAGCAGTGTTAGCGGCCTTGAAGCATGACCAGGCATCAATTAAGTTTACGGTGATACCCATATATATGGAAAGCGTCCAGTTATCGTTGAAGAACTTGTCCACAATCTCACGCATTTGAGCACTTTGTGTGTGCAGCACTTGAGGCGCGAAGTAAAGGCACACGTAGAGCATCACAGCCTGAGTTGACAACGCTGTGGTGCGATGCGATGGATGTGGATAAATGGCCAGCTGATTGTAAATGTCGTCGCAGCGCAAGCGAACCAAAACCAAATCTATAAAATTAGTATCGAAGTGAAAACGCGCAAAGTAAGACTCTGGATAGCTTGGCACAGACACTACTTTGTTCACTGGCAGCATCGCTTGGTTGTGTGCCGGCTGTACGAAACCTGTGGAGCGTAACAGTAGACAAACATCATGAATGTTGCTATCATCACCACTGGGTGTGCCATCACCGCCACTATATCGATAATAGGCAATCAAAAGACGTTCTCGCACATCGCCAGGAATGAGTAAATCCAAGACGAGCAAAATGACGCCGTACAAGTACAGCGATTCGCACTGCAAACCAGGACTTAATTTAAGGACCAACTCTTTTATTATTGAATTTCACTCACCAATAACTGTTTACCCTCCTCATCCTGCAGCACCGTCTCCATCGTTTGTTGTATATAATAACCACTATTTAGCTCTTCAATATACTGATGCAAATCTGTAGCATAATGATGTACACTCTGAAAGGCCAGGTAGAAACGTGTTATTAGCTGAAGGTAATTTGTGCGAGTTTCCAAGTCCAAGTCGCTGAGCTCCTATAAACGATATAGATTAAATGTTATGTTGGTGATATTGTACATACACTTACCGGACTACCCTCAATCTTTTTTTCCTGTGCCTCAGCTACCTTGAAGTAGCTAAAGTCTAATATAATATCCGCATATTTTTGTTTATCAGCTGCGTTGTCCAATCTACGATGTGCAAACAAATTAATTAAACTCAAAATTGTCTTCTACCTAAGCTTACCGATAAATGCTAGGAACATAATCTTTAAGTCGCAGTATTTCTGCAATTATGGAGTTGCCCACAGAGACAATATTAAGTAAATTTTGCCCGCACGCATTATTTTCTGAAAGAAACTCTCCCATTTTTCTAAAAAGCTCATAAAAACAGCTGATTATAATTAACGCCTTTAATTAGAGCTGAGACAATTAAAACAATAATGTAAATTATCATGGGCCTATTAAAATTAACACTTAATAGTCAATTAGAACGCTGTGTTAAAAGCTTAAATACTCAGCTATTTATCTTATAATAATATCTATATATGTAAGAGCCAATAGAATTGTTATAAATTCAACGTGTATTACACAGCACTGCTCTTATCGATATCAATAAGATATTCGATAATATGTTGTGCTTTTCGTTAACACGTGAATGTCCACGCGTTGGCCGCCGCGCATTTTTTTTTTGCAAATCGTTTGTCTGGCGGAATTTACGCTATAAATGTGTTTAATTCTTAAGTAAGACGGCTAACATATTATCAACGCATTAAGTTTTGACTAACAAAATGTCGAGCTTTGTCATAGATAAAGAATCATTTGTTCGTCGAATTAAACGGCTATATACAGAATGGAAGGTAAGGAATCTCACTCTCTGTTTCTCTGCCTGCCGGGCACACACTTCTTAAATGTTTATTAAGATTTTCGTGTCCACGGGGATTGCGGTGCCCGATAAGTAACGAAATGACGCCATAATAAAATAGGGCTTCAAAATATTGCGAAATTGTTTGTCATATCTGGCAAAAAAGAAAACAAAACAATTTAGGTTAGAACGCATGATTTTTATCTTCTTTATAATACAAAATTTTCAAATTTATTCAACAGACGCCCAGCGCTGGACACGACAATGTGCTCAGCAATTTAGACTGCATCATGAGCGTAGTTGGTGTCGATGAGGATGTAATCTATTCAAAGTCCATGGCATTGCAGCTTTGGCTGCTTGGCTATGAGCTAACCGACACAATTTCAGTTTTTGCATCAGACGCTATATACTTTCTGACAAGCAAAAAGAAAATTGAGTTCCTTAAGCAGGCACAAAATATCAGTGAAGAAGGTGTACCCGAGATCAAGCTACTCGTGCGGGATCGTGTAAGTCTTGCATGTAAGCCTTTTACTATCTAGAATTCTTATTAAAATTTTTCTCAATAGAACGACAAGGATCAGGCCAACTTTGAAAAACTAATTACAGCCATGCAGAAGTCGAAGAAGGGCAAACGTTTGGGTGTTTTCACTAAGGATGCTTTTCCTGGAGAATTCAGCGAATCCTGGAAGAAGTTTTTGACTGCTGCCAAGTTTGAGCATGTCGACATTAGTACTATAATTGCTTACTTAATGTGCCCCAAAGACGAGTCGGAGATCAACAATATACGTAAAGCATCGCTGGTTTCCATGGAAATATTCAACAAGTATCTTAAAGATGAAATAATGGACATCATCGATTCGGATAGGGTATATTTTAGCTCTACCAAATTTCAACCAACAGTATATAATTCATATTTATTATTTGCAGAAAGTTAAGCACACAAAGCTGGCGGACGGCTGCGAAGCAGCTATAGCTGACAAAAAATACACAAGCGGCTTAGATCCACGACTGCTTGACATGGCGTATCCTCCAATTATTCAATCTGGTGGCGCTTATAGCTTAAAATTTTCGGCAGCTGCTGATAAAAATCATTTGCATTTTGGAGTGATTGTGTGCTCGCTGGGCGCGCGCTACAAATCCTATTGCTCCAATATTTCGCGCACGTTTTTGGTTAACCCCACAGAGGCGATGCAGGAGAATTACACGTTTCTGGTAAATGTACAAGAGGAGATACTCAAACTACTTATCCCCGACGCTAAGCTCTGTGAGGTATACGATAAGACACTTGCCTATGTAAAAAAGGAAAAGCCGAATATGGTTGAGAATCTAACTAAAAGCTTTGGATTTGCCATGGGTCTGGAATTCCGTGAGAACTCAATCGTAATTGGTCCGAAGTGTCAAGCGCTTATCAAAAAGAACATGGTCTTCAATCTGCACGTGGGTATTTCGAATTTATCCAATCCCGATGCCACCGATAAGGAAGGAAAAACCTATGCGTTGTTCATAGGTGACACTGTGCTAGTGGGAGATCAGGGTCCAGCCAGTGTAATGACCCCCTCAAAAAAAAAAATCAAGAATGTGGGCATTTTCATAAAGGATGATGACGACGAAGAGGAAGATACGGATGATAAGAAGGCCGCTAAGGCAGATCAGGGTACCGAAATATTAGGTCGCAGCAAGCGCAATGCTGTGCTCGAGTCCAAGCTACGAAATGAGATCAACACCGAGGAGAAGCGCAAGGAACACCAACGTGAACTAGCTCAGCAGCTCAACGAACGCGCACGGGAACGTTTAGCCAAGCAGGGCAATTCCAAAGAAGTGGAGAAAGTGCGCAAGAACACAGTATCCTACAAGTCCATGAGCCAAATACCTCGTGAACCCGAAGTTAAGGAGCTAAAATTGTATGTGGACAAAAAATATGAGACAGTCATAATGCCAGTGTTTGGCATTCAGGTGCCTTTTCATATATCCACAATCAAGAATATATCTCAGTCTGTGGAGGGTGAGTATACGTATCTGCGAATAAATTTTTTCCATCCTGGCGCCACAATGGGACGTAACGAAGGCGGACTCTATCCACAACCAGAGGCGACCTTTGTCAAGGAAGTGTATGTAGAAAACGTACTCTCTTTGTGCATCAGTTAATTATATACATTGTATTTTCAATTGTAGCACCTATCGCAGCTCAAACGTGAAAGAGCATGGAGAAGTAGCAGCTCCATCTGCCAATCTGAACAACGCATTCCGTTTGATTAAGGAAGTGCAGAAACGTTTTAAAACTCGGGAGGCTGAGGAGCGTGAAAAAGAGGATTTGGTTAAACAAGATACACTTATTTTGTCACAAAACAAGGGCAATCCTAAGTTAAAGGACTTGTACATTCGACCCAATATTGTAACGAAGCGTATGACGGGCAGCTTAGAGGCACATACTAATGGATTTCGCTACATCTCCGTGCGCGGTGATAAGGTGGACATTCTCTACAATAACATAAAGAGCGCCTTTTTTCAGCCTTGCGATGGTGAAATGATTATACTGCTTCATTTTCATTTGAAATATGCAATTATGTTTGGCAAAAAAAAACATGTGGATGTACAGTTTTATACGGAGGTTGGAGAAATTACCACAGATTTGGGAAAGCATCAACATATGCACGATCGTGACGATTTGGCTGCCGAACAAGCCGAACGTGAGCTCCGTCACAAGCTGAAAACAGCGTTCAAGAGCTTTTGCGAAAAGGTTGAGGCGATGACCAAGGCACAAGTCGAATTCGATACGCCGTTCCGTGAATTGGGTTTCCCTGGTGCGCCTTTCCGCAGCACTGTTACACTGCAGCCAACATCTGGGTCGCTGGTTAATCTTACTGAATGGCCACCATTTGTAATCACTTTGGACGATGTGGAGCTGGTGCATTTTGAGCGCGTTCAGTTCCATTTACGTAACTTTGACATGATCTTTGTGTTCAAGGAGTATAACAAAAAGGTAGCCATGGTGAATGCAATACCTATGAATATGCTAGATCACGTCAAGGAATGGTTGAAGTAAGTAATGCCTAAGTTTACTTTACAAATCTTTTACCCCACCTATTGTACTTATAGCTCTTGCGACATACGGTACTCGGAAGGCGTGCAATCGCTCAACTGGCAGAAGATTATGAAGACCATTACAGATGATCCTGAAGGATTTTTCGAACAAGGAGGCTGGACATTTCTGGATCCCGAATCAGGCAGCGAGGATGAAAACGAATCAGCTGAATCAGAAGAGGATGAAGCGTATAATCCAACAGACGCTGAATCGGACGATGAAACCGATGAAGATGATTCCGAGTACTCGGAAGCCTCAGAGGATGAAAGCGATGATAGTGATGGTATATTAATTAAGTGACTTATTGAATTTCATTTACATATACTCAAATTGCAGAGCTGGGCTCCGATGAAGAATCTGGTAAGGATTGGTCAGACTTGGAGCGTGAGGCCGCAGAAGAAGATCGCAACAATGATTACAACACCGATGATAAAAGGAACGGAAAATTCGATGCAAAGAAACATGGCAAAAGCTCGAAGCACAGGTAAGCTCAGCTCCAAGAACATCAAATTTTCATATATATACTATTTTTTTTTAAATCCTCTCTCTTCTCTAATTTGTTTAAATACTATACTTGTTCATGCAAAACCAGTCGTCGCGAGCGCGAGGAGCAGCGATCGTCGAACAGTAAAAAGCATAAGTCGAATTCCTCCTCACATTTAAAATCCTCCAGCTCCAAACATGGCAGCTCATCTAGGTTTGTTAACGTATTCACACACGCACGCCACACGCATTTACATACACATACATTTTACGCACAACATTTTTAAAACACTCTTCAATTTAATTATTCGATCTAACAAAGATCATACGCAATTGGCTTCAAATTTAATTATTATTTTTTTTTTTTTCAATTTATGAAGTAGTTCAGAGTATATTTCATGTTTATAGCTGTTTAAGCTTAAACCAACTAAAAGGGGTTTCTGACAACTTTCTAAATACGATTGGCTTCTTATGTTTTTTATATAATGTATTTTGAAGATAGATGTAGAGACTATTAGTGGTAAATGCATATGGTTAGATTAGAAATAAAAAATTGGAGGAAAAAATCTTGAAATTTTCTTTATCTTAGACGAAAATTGGTTTCAAAACTATAAGATATAATCGTGTGATATGATTAATTAGACAATAGCAATCATATATTTAAAGAAGTTATTAAATACAAATATAAGTATTACCTATTAAATATTCGAAGCTTCCAAGGGTGTATATATGCATATTACTTCCTGTTAATAGAAAATATTGTTTTTGGATAATAAATAGGAATTTATGAACCTTCTTTAAAGCGCCGTTCTTTAATTAGGGGCCAAGTTTGATTCTTTTAGGTAGATCGCGCAATACAATTGCTTTTCTTCACACAATAAAAAATCTACTTTATGAACTATGCAAAACTCTATTCAAAATTTTACCTCATGCAGTCTGCTCAACTACCGAAATCAATCGATTTAACTTGTAAATAATTTGATTACTCTCTTTTCAAAGCCCATCGAAATCGTCTAAGGATAAATATCATAATCGGGACAAACATCATTCCTCCTCATCGTCGGGGCATAAAAATAGCAGCAAGGATAAGGATCGCAAACGTTCTCGTGAGGACAGTCGAGACAATGGCCACAAATCGAAGAAATCACGACGTTAACTTAACACACCATCGGCAGTAGTTGAGATAAACAGGAACTACTCACATATACAATTACACACTAGACACAAGCACTCAAAACAGCCCAAAACAAATACATTTTATACATATTTGGAGACACCTGCCACTCCCCTCACATTCTTTTCCAATATACTGTGTCCGTTTTATACACCTTACTGTATTTAATTGTTAACTTATTTCACCGCAAACTTCTCTTCTGCGTCTATTGCATCATTTATAAAAATTGTAATACAAATTAAATAATTATAATGCGTATATGGATTTGTCTATATCGTAGCGTTATTTGTTCCAGCTTCCCAAGAGATGACGATAAGCATGCACCTCATGACTGTCACTTCTGCGACTCAAGCGTAGCTCCTGCTCTGGCTCTCGTTTTGGGAGGGTATTTGGACTGGTCGCAGCTGCTACAGTTCCTCGTCTGCGAGTTGCATCAAACATGTTTCGTGTCTTATTAATGGGATAGCGCATTTTGTTCTTGAGCCATGTTGTGAACGCGCGCTCATTATCTTGCATTTTCTTAAGCTCATGTTCGTTTCGATTCAGCGTCTGTTCCATGGCAAAGCGTTGCTTTCGTCGCAGCTGTTGCTCACGTTGCTGCAGCTGCCTTTCACTAAGCCCATACTCGGACATATAGCCTGTGTAACGAGGTAGCTTCTCTTTCTGCAGTGCATGACGATGCTCACAACAAATCTTATAGTTCATCTTAATATCCGGCACGTTTGCAACTGTAGATGTTGCTATCGGTGTGGCTCTGGAGCGACGGCGAAAACTAAAGCGGCGGGCATTAAAGAATGTCTTGGTGTTTGTACGGGTGCTCGAGTTTTGCTCTGCGCCGTCTTCTTTTTTGTAATAGACGCTGTGTTCGTCCAGCTCAAAATCTTCGGGTATATAACTGGCCACAATAACGGAGAGGTCATCATCTTCTACATCCTCATGTATATTGTCGGTTCCAGTTAGACGACTAATCTGATCCTGCCCTCGAACATCTAGTGTCTTATACAAACTTTTGTATGCTTGTCGTAGCTTGATGCGCGCCTCGTTCACAACGCGCTCATCTTCCTCGCAATCAGACTCAGTTAGTAAATTGGTTAAACTCCTCTGATCCGACTCCTCTTCCATATGTTCATTATTCAAATCGAATGTGTTCTGACGTGTTACGCGGAGTTTTTGTGTGTCTGTTGCAAGCGTCTCGGTAGCAGCCGTCAAATCATTCTCATCCACGCCTGGGAAGTCATCGTCCTCGTAGTCCATGCTGGCAGGCAGAGCAGCTGATGCAAATTGTTTACTTTGACTGTGGATGTTTTCTACTTCAGTAAGATCTAAAATTTCCTCGCATATTTCCTCCTCCAAATCTGGCTTCGCTGAATCCTGCTGCATATCCACCTTCGCTAGTTCCCTTTTTGGCTCCTCCTCAATCGGCGCAAAACGCTCATGTTCGGTTTGAAGCTTCAGCTGCGCCAACTGCCGCAACAGCTCAGAGGGCGGACTAAACTGTCCTTCCTGGTTTGACTGTTGCTGTACGGGTTCGTAATTTTCTAGATTAACTGCAAAGGTTACCTTACGGTTGCTGACAATGTTGCCACTTAGCTGACCGACATTATCATCTTCGTACAGCGCAAACAGCTGCTTGTTGGCCTCCTTAATCTTGTCCACAATGTTATACTCGTTCACCGGCTTCAGGACTGCATAATAATCCAACATAAGCGGCATTATTAGTGCTCAACTCAACTCTGTTTTACGAATTAAGTCGACTGTTTTGCTACTTACAGTAAACGTCGCAATCGTCATCCGACTCTGCCTCCGGATCATACATCTCTGGCTGCATTCGATATGAATTTTCGCAAGTCGATTGCGTGGATTATTTTTAGTTTAGATTTATGTGCTTAAGACGCTAAAATTTTCCATTTCGTGCTATTCAACGCTTTTACATGCAGAATATGAGCCAAGAACCCATTAAGACGTAAAACACTAGATACCTTGTCTACACCTCCTGCTGAGGATATGTTTATGAATATCTCTATTGCTGTTGCCAGGCCCCGACTAGACCAGCTTATTATAGCGGCGGCTAGCGCTGTTTGGTCGATACCTGGTGAAAACTTGTCTTGGTGGAACCCTAGGTTTACTCAACTGGCAATACTCTAGAACAGGCCACATAATGTCACTTGCTGAATGAAGCTAAAAATTACATACATATATGCTTGTTCGGAACCAGGTTGAAATATATGAAATAAGCAATCCTTAAGACTTCCTAAATCATATTGAGTTACCAGATGTTAGATGGTGATATACTCTTTAAGAGGACATCCAGATGTAGCACTTAATCTGAACATCGAGTCTAAGATATTTTGAATATCCATTTACTAGTGGTAGTACCATATGAATTATAGATATTTTTATTGATTAGCTTCAAATTATTTCACTTCTAATATACCCTTCACGCATAATTAATGAAGGACAAGGTATCATAATAACAGATTCGTCTGACTGGTAATATCATGCACTTTATTTCATTAGGGTTTACTTAGTTAACCACATTTAAAGCCTAATAGTTAATCATTAAAGTCAAATTCAAAGTCGAGCAACCTCTAATATAAAACATAAACTACAAAAATACACCTGACTTATCTGATTTTCTTGCAGTATATTGAGCAACATATACGAGCCAATGTATTTGATTTGTCATTATTCTTTTCAACTGCTACTAACTAAATCTATACAAAAAAAAAAACAAAAAAAAACTATACAACACAGTTTACTGTAGTATTATCCACAACATTTATGTATGTATTTATGTATGTATGAAATTAAAATTCATAAACTCAACAAAGATGGCCACAAAATGATAAATAATATAAATAAAATATCTATTCACGCACACTCACGCCCACAAATTATCACATGTAGTTAAGATAAACGCAAAAGGCCAATACAAAAATGAAAACGCTTTTAAAGATCTTGATCTTTATCTTGTTAATTAAAAAGTTTTCAAATGCGAACTAAATAAATTGAGAAAATTTTGTTAAGCATAAAGTTTTGTCAGGTCTATAAAATATAGCTATAGTATTAGGGTATTCAAAAAAGCATTAAACGTACTTCATACTCCCTAATACAGAAATAAAGCAGGAATGAATACAATAGATAACTTTCTCAACAGAAAATAAAACAAATTATAAAATTTAAAAAAAAATTAGAAATATATTTTAATATGCATTATAATTAAAACCCAACAATATTTGAAAAAAAAATCAAACAAATTTGCTTACTCTTATAGTAAACGTAAAAATTTCGTATATAATTGAAAAGAATAATTCTTTTTATATATAAAATTTTTCAGTTTTTTTACAACCGTATTTAACATACTTAAAAATTAGAGCATTAAAAAGTAAACGGCGAAATGTAATAAGAAATTTATAAAAAAAAAAAAAAACGTTTGTCTCACTATTATGTGATGTCTGATGAGTGTGTGTTTTTGTTAGTAAGTTATGTATATAATTTCATTAAAGGACGGGTAGAATTGGTTTAGGTTAGAAGATTGATGCATTAACTGTATAGCTTATATATATTGCTGCTCACTTACATTACTAATAAATTTCTTTTGGTTTAAAGGTTTGTTTGATTTTATTTTTTTTTTTTTAATTCTGAGGACAGTTTTTAGTTAAATGACCAATGCACTGTACTCTCTGAATGATTATACAAAGTAAGTTACATTATATATATATATATATATATATAATGTAACTTACTTTATAATATATATATAATAGTATATATAATAATATATAGATTCGTGTTTGAAAAATCATTTACCGTTAGATCGTTAGCGCAACGATTTACTTTGCAATTATTTTCTTTTGTGCAATTCAATTTTAGTAAATTACAGCTTACATAGTTTGTTAACACTAACTCGGGCTCAACATACAAAGTCTTTCGTTTTTGAGGTTATTTTAAATAAGTTTCTAATGGGTCTGTGTGTATTAGTGTTTTTATACGTATCTTTTACACTTTGAGGGTATACCAAACATTTTTATTTTGAGTATAACAAAATATTTTTTGTAATTAAGGCTACGATTCGATTTTGGGATTTTTTCGCGTTTTTTTTTTTAGGTTTGAGTTTATCTATTGCAAGTTGTTGAGAACATACATAAAATATATGACATATTGAGTTAATTACACAAATATAAAATAAATTGTTTATACATATGTAGAAGGGTGTCCGGTGCCTCTTTGCCGATTCAAATTGGATCAACCAATGCAACATAAATTTATTCATTACATTCTGACTGACTCTATGTAAACAAGGGTAAGTGATAAAAATCAAACCCTCGATATCCTTTAGCCGCCAGCCATATGTAGACAACATGATATGCGCCTGGTATAAAGCAAATGAGTCCAGCAACAAAAAATACAACACCCTGTGATGTATTGTGTGGATCAGCGATGGCAAAGGTGCCCATTACAAATAACCCAGTGCCCACAACGAGCAACGTAAAGGCAGCTAGGACAGTTCGCCAATTTTCGCGCACCTTTGGATGCCGCCAGCAGTATGTGTTCGTTTCTTCTGTGGGCAGATTGCCATATTCCTGTATTAGGGAATCACTGTCACGCGACGTTGTGTCTTCGGCATACTTGTAGCCCCTGAAAATTGAGGACCAAAGCAAATAAAAAGGATAAATCGAGTTTAAATTTATTTTGCATCTTAGAGAGCCTACAAAAAGTCTGATATTGCATATTTGGATATGCATTTATGTACAGTAGAAGCTCAGGTTAGTCATTTTCTGCATTGTGTCATATTCTACCCGCTTATGAGCCATTATTTTGCATTCATACATATTTTTGGCCGTGTTCGTAAAAAAAGAGGACAAATGCCTTTAAGGTGCTCGAAATCATTCATTTTCGTCACAGATAACCGTTCATCCTTCAAGTGGTGGTTTCACTGTACTGATAATAAAACTGTGCATATGTATATTAATGTTACTCAACAGCAATGAAATCGAACAAGTGCAGCTCGTTGCTTCGACCGCGACCGAAGGCCAGACTAAAATCTTGGTGTAGGATGTCGTGCATAAAATAAAAAAATTCAAGATAAATTCAAAAATGAATTTTACAATTGTCATTATCATCATTAATATTGTCTGCCATAATCTCCATAATTAAGAACGGTTTAAGCTACTTGCCTTAAAACGCGGCGCATACATAATGGACGACTAATGCAAAAGTGGCTATAGAAGAGCAGCAACAAATTGTAAATATTAGTTATATGAATGAAGCACGCATGCGCTTTATTTAGCGTACACCCATAGTTACACACACATATATCTTGAAATGTTATTGAAAACTGCGAGTGCTTCCGACAAGAAAGCGGAAAGTAGCATGTGACATCCTTAAGAGGCAACGGTAGAAGCTTTGTAGTCTTTGGAAAACAGGTGCTTAAAAACATAAAATTATGTTATATAATTTTGATGATTGTATGGTAATATAAATCCGTACTTTAAAGTGATTCTTTGTCAGCAATAATAAAAATTTCAGTTCCAACTGCTTGCGAAGTGATAGAGTGTCAAAAGTAAACTACGAAAAGTTACCTAGAAAATCGTCGTGCTTACATAGAAGGATTTGTGTACATAGAATATACAAAGAGTCAACAGATCTTTTCCTGTACAGTGTCCAATAAAAAGTTTTTAAATTTTAAATTGTCTACATACATATGCATATACAAGATGAAAGATTACTTATTGTAAAGGGTGTTTGGAACGACATTGGCAAATGGCTTTAACAACTGTCAAGTAACTGCTACCCACTCAGAACTAAAATCAGTCCCATTATTACCAGTTGCAGCGGCGGGGGGAACTCGTTTCGTACTTACTTTGGATCCTGTATGCGTATGGATACATCTTCGGTGGAGCGACCTTGTTTAGCACTGCCACTAATGCCGCCGCGCATTGGCGTAGATATCACTGTGGAGCCATAAACACGTATCGCCTCCTCTTCCTCTTCCTCGAATGCGTCATGTATGGAGAAGCCCCGCGCACCGTTGTTGTACATACTGTTTCTACTTGCTGCTGTTGTTTTCTTTAGTCTTTGTTGTTATTGTACATAAATATAATTAGGTCTTCGATTTGTTCACAATTAACTGAAAACTCGAAGAACGAGCACTTACTACTGCGTCGACTGCATTTTTCGGCACAGTGAAGCGCGAGTTATTAAATTTTTTATTTTTGGTTACTTCGCAACAGTTTTCAGTGTTTTTCTTAATATTTTCGAGACACAAAAGATAATGTTTAGGGAGGAGAAAAGTGGTTAGTCTAGTGATGCGCAAAACATGGAATAACAGAAGTATCGCTAAATATATCAGTCACGTAATCACGAGCAGCGCAACGTTAAGTCGATACTGTTACTCAGTCCAATCCAAACGTCATGTAAATATACTTAGATATAGTATCCATATGTTTTATAAAAAATAATAATACAAATATAATCCATTCACAGTGAAACACAAGTAACAATTGCTTTACTGTTACTAGATATCTTGCTACAGAACTTAAATTTGTGCTGCCAGATAGCTTACTAAAAAAAATATGGTAGCTCCATTACATTAGGCAGTGCCACTCCAGTGCTTAAAGTTCTGCAATTCAACGAAATTCTACTTTACTTTCTTTTTCAATAATTGTGAAATTTAACTGAATTTTGTAAACAAAGTTCAAGATGTCACGACACAGAATTGTGCGCGGAATGGACTACAACGACGAGTACGATGGTTACGATGACGTCTATGGCCATTCTGTTGACGACGATTGCGTTTCGCCCACGGATCAGCAGTGGCTTTTTGACCGGACTCGTGGACAACACAGTATGTCAGCTTTTATAAATAAGAACAAGAATATTCAGGAGGAAGCAGAGGATAACGAAGATGACGACGACGAGGAGGATGAGGTGTATCAAAAATCTCGCAGAGATTCTGAAAATTTTCAAATGCCGGAACTGGATGATACAGCGCAGGCGAAGCTGAGTTCCTGTGTGGATGAAGTGAGAAGTGTGGTGGGCGATGCGGTCTCTGAACGCCGCATTGTTGAGACTTCTATGCGTTTCGACTACGACATACAGAAAATACTCGATGAAATACTAAACGAGGAAACAAACAAAAAAGACAAGGGCAAACGTTCGGAAAAGTTTAAACTGAATACGACGCCAGCTGCAAAAACTGTAACCACGTCTAAGCCTACGCCCACGAAGATTACGCTCTCTACAGTGAAGGAAACCAGACGTGGTTTTGACATCGCCTCACCTAAAGCGCCAGCGTCACCAAATTTATCTGGGCGGAATACGCCTACCGAAGGAGGTGACGAGGCAGGACGCAATACTAATGCCATATTCAAAGTTTCCAAGGATCAGGCACAGCGCAATATACAGCAGTTGTACGAGCAGGAGCGCTCCTCGCAAAAAAGTCAAATACATATGATTGTTATTGGACACGTTGACGCAGGCAAAAGCACTCTGATGGGCCACTTACTTTACGACACGGGCAACGTTTCACAGAGATTAATGCACAAACACGAGCAGGAGTCAAAGAAACTGGGTAAGCAGAGCTTCATGTACGCCTGGGTACTAGACGAAACAGGCGAAGAACGTGCCCGTGGCATAACTATGGATGTGGGCCAGTCACGCATAGAGACAAAAACAAAAATTGTGACGCTACTGGATGCGCCTGGGCACAAAGATTTTATACCCAACATGATATCAGGAGCAACGCAAGCGGATGTGGCGCTGCTTGTTGTTGATGCGACACGTGGTGAATTTGAATCTGGATTTGAATTGGGCGGACAGACCCGGGAGCATGCTATACTTGTTCGCTCATTGGGTGTTAATCAGCTGGGCGTGGTAATCAATAAGTTAGATACAGTGGGCTGGTCCAAGGAGCGTTTTCTAGAGATCGTTCATAAACTAAAATCCTTTCTAAAACAAGCTGGGTTCAAGGAATCTGATGTCAGTTTTACACCTTGTTCTGGTTTAACGGGCGAAAATCTCACAAAAACTGCTCAAGAGCCAGGGCTAAAAGCGTGGTACGATGGACCGCATCTTCTGGATGTTATTGAACACTTTAAGGTACCCGAACGCGCGGTTGATCGGCCATTTAGGATGTCCGTAACGGATATATATAAAGGTACAGGATCTGGTTTTTGTATTTCGGGTCGCATTGAGACAGGTGCACTCTGTGTCAACGATAAAGTGCTCGTAGGTGCTAGCCGAGAGCAGGCACAGGTCAAATCCCTGAGTATCGATGACCTAACTCAGACCAGTGCCTTTGCCGGCGATCAGATCTCCGTAACGCTAGGCGGCGTTGATATGAGCAACATTACCGTGGGCTGTATTATATGTGATCCACAAATGCCAATACCTGTGACCACCCGATTTCAATGTCGTATAATCGTATTCAATGTCAAAGTGCCCATTACAATGGGATATCCGGTGCTGCTCCATCATCAATCACTGATCGAGCCGGCTGTTGTCTGCAAGCTGACGGCATCCATTCACAAAAGTACCGGCGAAGTGGTCAAGAAGAAGCCTCGTTGTCTCGGACAGAATTCGTGTGCTCTGGTCGAATTGGAGACCTCGCGTGCGATTTGTATTGAAAGATATTCCGATTATAAAGAACTTGGACGCGTTATGTTGCGCGTTGCAGGCGTTACGATAGCTGCTGGAATGGTTACTAAAATTCGCTGAGTGCTTCCTATTTATTTCATTCAATACAAAATTTTAGTTTTATTATTTGTTGTAAATAAAAGCTAAGCTTATAAAGCCCCATAAGCTGATACCTATTATTTTGATTACTTTTATCAACTTGTGAAACTTATGGAATAGCTTAATTGAATAAAATAAACCAAATTTTCTTTAAACTTTAATATACATGCTTAGATATAAAATCAAGTTTGAAACAAAAAAAGTCGTCAATGTTGCCATTTTTAGATAAATTTATCGGTTAGTGCTGCCACTCGTCCCGTGTGCCGCGGAGAATGGCAACGTCTAAAATGAATCACTTACAAGCGTGCGAGCGAGCAAGCTAGCAGAAGCGCTAAGCCGAAAAAGAGTTATCTGTTTGCCTTATAATTAAAATCGCTATCAATAAAAAAAAGTTGCACGTTTCCCGAGTAGTAGCACAGTATCTTACACGCGCATACACATATCGGTGTAATAAATCGGAAATCGTGTGAAATCTGCATAGACAGCAACGCAGAGCTTCTTTGTGCGCAGCGCTAACAAGGTAAAACTCCCGAGTAGAGTTGCCGTGTGCCTGACATGCGGGTGATTGCCGTTTCCTCCCCTGTCCCATTAAAAAAGTGTGTGTGTGCTCCAATAAAATAATTTATGGAGCATGTTCTGTGTGCAGTTCTCAATATTGTGCTGTATATATTAAAGGTGTTTTTTTTTTATTGAACAAAAACGAAAATTGATTTGCATGCTACAAGTGTGCGAATTGCTAGGGGCTTAACAGTCTCCATCATAGCCGCTCGACAACTCTGAAAATGAATCATTAAAATGTTGAGGGTAATTTCACTGAGTGAGCGAGGAGAACATTTCGGGTTCATTATAAAAAAGGAATGAAACGAAACGAATGAAGTGTGCAGTACATTCCGAAAAGCAAGCACTAGCATACCATATACTAAAAAAAAAAAACAAAACGAATTAATACTGCAATTTATTTTAAAACACAACTATTGTTCTCTTACATTCCACAGTGCATACAAACAAACACATACGCACACTGAGTACTCTGCAAACATTGTTGCACAGCAACAGCAACGCCAACCGCAGATAGCAGAAGAATTTTCTGTAGTAAAACGGAAGTTGTTGTCGTAGTCAGCTTCGCAGAAGAAGCAACGATAGAGGCTAGTGCTACAGTAATATTTATCCAAAGCAACAATTGGACGAAATCAAAAAGAAAAGAACGCACCTTTGCTACCTGAGCAGATTAAACATACGAAAGAAGGAGAGAGGAAGAGAAGAGATAACTTTCATACAGCTAGAGTTCTTTGATGGCACAAAGGTTATCAGCAATAACAAAGAATAGTAACAGCAGCAACAACAATAAAAACAACTGCTTTCAGCAATAACTGCACCTGCAACTCAAAAGCAATCGTCGAACAACGCCTAAAAAACAAGTTATATACATATATACGTTAATCAGAGTAACAGAGAGAGGAAAACAGAACTATACACATAAGCAACAACAATAATAATAACAGCTGAACCGAACCACCTCGTAACCCACCTACGCCAGAAAGTAACAGCGCCTGGGTTATAGTAAACCCCTAGCACCCTAATATACATACGTACAAATATATATATATATATATATATATATCTATAGATATATATATATATATATATATATATATATATATATATATATATATATATATAGTATTTATATATATAGTATATATTAATAGTTTAAAAACACAAAAACACAATGCGTGAATATAAAATTGTTGTTTTGGGCAGCGGCGGCGTTGGAAAATCCGCATTAACCGTACAATTTGTGCAATGCATTTTTGTTGAAAAATATGATCCCACAATTGAGGACAGCTATCGCAAGCAAGTTGAAGTAGATGGCCAGCAATGTATGCTAGAAATTTTAGATACCGCAGGCACGGAACAGTTTACAGCGATGCGAGATCTTTATATGAAGAATGGACAAGGCTTTGTACTCGTCTATTCTATAACGGCACAATCGACATTCAATGATCTACAGGATCTGCGAGAGCAAATTCTACGCGTGAAGGATACTGATGATGTACCGATGGTATTGGTTGGCAATAAATGCGATTTGGAGGAAGAACGTGTCGTGGGTAAGGATTTGGGCAAAAGTTTGGCCAATCAATTCAATTGCGCGTTTATGGAGACGTCAGCCAAAGCCAAAGTAAATGTGAATGATATTTTCTACGATTTGGTCCGGCAGATAAATAAGAAGTCTCCCGAAAAGAAACAAAAAAAACCGAAAAAGTCCCTATGTGTTCTGCTATAAGACTTCCAAAAAAAAAAAAAAATAAATAAATAAAAATAACAAAAAATATGAAAGCAAAATGGGTAACGAGTAATAAGTAAATATTTAAACAACAAACAATTCCCACAAAAAATTTAGAAAGTCAAAATTGCAATAACCAATATATAAAAATTATAAGGAAAAGCGGATTAAACTGACAATGTTTTTAACTGTGCAAAGATTTTGTAATAATTACCACATTCTATTGTTATTATAACTATATACTATATTTTGCTGATTAACAAACAGTTATTATAATAAAAAAACATATGTAATTCTTTTTGAGACGATTTTCTTTTAAACAAACAATAAATTAAGGAACAAGCATTCGTAACTAAAAACACTTGTATTTATTTTTCTATTAATTTTAATCTTTATATCGATTTCTAACACAAATAAAGCTACAATAAATATACATGTATACAACAAAAACTTATCTATACACAAAATCGTTGCTCTTAACAAAAAAAAAAATTCAATTGAAAATCAAATTTAAGCTAAAATGTCTAAAATTAAATTCGATTGTATGCCTAACAAAAAAATCACATATTTTTTAAAAATATTGTATGCAAATGAGATGTCAAAATGTTGCAAACAAAACAGAAAATCCATTCTTAGTAATTAGTTTAAAACAAATTTACAAATGATCAATTGCTGTGTAAGTGAAATTTAATAAAATAAAAATATTAAAAACAAAAATTCAAACATTCATGGCAAACACTTATAAATATCCAATGATCAAAAAGCTATATATATATATATATATATAGCGTTAATGTAAAACTTACATTTTTGATTGCAGTTTCAAGATAGGAAAAATTAAAATTCTGTTCTAATCACATGAACTATAATAAATGTTATATAAAATATAAATCCCAAGACGAACTAAATATATGAAAATAAAATAAAAAATGATACAAATAAATAATATGCCCTAACATCAAATTAAAATAAGATATACACACACACAAGAAAATCCAACGTGTATCCACAATAAATGTATTACGTTTATGACAAAAAAAAAAAAAAAAAAAAAAAAAAAAAAAATATATATATATATATATATATATATATATATATATATATATATATATATATATATATATATATATATATATATATATATATATAAACAAAAATATTTAAAAGTAAAACAAAAATTAAATAAATTCATGTAAGAAATGTAAAATGCGTTTTTTATAATACATTCGAATCATTATTTTTGCTTTTGATTTCTCAAATATTTTTTGCTGTGTTTTATTCTTGGAATATGAATATAATATAGTTATAATACAAGTACAATTACAAATTACAATCAAATAGTTGTAAATGTTTGCATAACCATCCAAATATCTATGGATATATATTTATACTATAGTATAATATTAAACATATATATTATGTCTATTGTAATGGGGTTATACAGTGTAATATCATTAATTTGATATGGACATCAATTACCGCTGAAATTTATTTTTTATTTTATTTATTATTTGTATTATTTTTTTTTTAATACATCAATAGAAGCCGACTAGCAAGTATTTAATGATTATGTAATTACTTTTGTTATTAAAATTTTGAGATTTTTGGTATAGTATAGCACAAATGCATATTTTTCAACTGTACATAAATTTTATGTTTTTTATGACTAGTTTTTTTTTTTCGAATTTTTGCAAGGGCTCTAATTGTACATAAGTAATTGTCATATTTATATATTTTTTTAAAGTCTTTCAGCGCTGTTTGAACATTTTTTAATTAACACATTAAGAATCAGTCCAGCTATTATCAAGCTCTTGTTTAAAGAACTGTCAGCTAAAAAATACGAATAAAACTTAATTTATGCTAATTTGGCAACAACGAAAATTCGCAAATCAATAATAATATATAATAGTCGAAAAAATAATATTGCACTGGGGATTTGTTTTTCTGAGAATTGCACTTTAGGTTATTACACGAAATTTAAAACTAGAATCATATATATTAAATATACGTAACGACTGGAGCAAGATTTTAGATTTCGTTAGATTCTGGCATGAAGATTACTACGTAAAATGTATTTGGAGTGCGATTTAACGTATGCCTGTTGTAAAGATGATCTAGCGCTTATGGCCCAATGGAAATAATATACGATATAGCATATATATAAGATAACAATCAATGTAGTCCTAGAGATTTCTAATTTTTTATCTTTAGCTCTATTTGCGCAGCTGTAATTGACCCTGGGATTGGACCTGGCTTTGTTGCTGCTGATGTGACTGTTGCTGTTGTTGTTGAGATTGCTGCTGTTGTTGTTGATTATGATCCTCATCGTCGCTATGCTCCTCACGCAGCGGCAACGAATCGATTTGCTTGGCTGTTGTTACTTTTTTATTGCGCTGCCAAGTGAAGACACGCGCCATTTGTAGAAACTTCTTACGGGACATTTTGCCCATGTTCTTGAGTCGCTCCTGGAAGGGCGCATCATCTTCGCCCTTAGCCTTGCCGCTCTGCTCCTTCTCCAGTGCGCTCATAAAGTCCTGATTCCATCGCAGCTGGTTCATAAACTCCTCATTCTGTAGCATCAGGGCGAACTGTTCATCGGGCAACTCGAAATCTTGCTGACCGCCAGAGGGCGCCACGCGCAGAAATCCAGGTGGCAGAACACCTAATATAGGGGGACTCCAATTCCTGCTGTTGTTGGACAATCCAACGGTGTGACTGATGTTGCGCTTGGTGGTCGTATTAATGGTGTTGCTGCCACTTATCTTAGTTGAAGCTCCAATCGGACGTTGTTTGGGCGAAGCGCCCGTATTGTGATTCGGCGAAGCTGCTGTTGTGCTCAGTAATTGCGTATGTCCAGCATTCGGGGTAACGGCTGGAACTGTGTTTTCTGGACCGCTATCCATGGCATCGATAATTATTTGCTGCTGATGATTGCGTCGCACCTCTCTGTCCGTGTCGCTGAGATTGATGAGACTCTGTTGTGGTGAGATATTAGCATCCAGTTCATTGCGCAGTTTTTCGTTCTAATCACACATGCAGTTAGTGTTAATTAGTAGACTCTTAGTATACACAAGCAATCATACGCACACACGCACAAACTCTCTCACGCACGCACATAGGCATACATATGTACCTGGTTGTCAGTTGACATAGCGAGTAGTTGGTCAATCGTTTGATCCACTGCACCCAAATTAGCCCGCAGCACAGCTTCTATTACTTCACGGTCAATGTCCGGGAACATCTTTTTGAAGTCAGCCATGGCTTGTGAAAATTCCAGCTGCAGCGTTGATGTAGCCATGATGATTTTCTTATTTTTAATTGCCCCCTCCCCCTTTTATAGCTCCAGCTGAATAGCCGATAGTAGAGCTGTGTATACGATAACTACTCGTTACAGGTATTTTTCAATAAAAAGTAACGTTAGTTATATTAGCTAACAAATAAAATAGCTTTTAAATCTGTTCAAGGTTACTTGCATTTAAAAATATAAATGTTACAAATTGTAATTGTGTACAACAGTCATACACGTACCGCACTGTTATGTGTTTGTTATGTGATTGCTTAATCACAATCACAATATTATCATCGTTATGATTTATCGATTTCGATTCAAATACAACAGTGCTTAGTACTGTTGAATATATCGGCGCACTTAACGTTTAAATTCAATCAATCAGCACCCATCTTTGCACAATTTAGGTAGGTATTATTATATGACTTAATGGTGTGACTCATTTTAATTACTCCAATAGTTGTCAGCAGAGAACGATGATCATCAGTCTCGTGATTTTGATATTGCTGATGTTGATTGAACCGGTATTAAGCAGCACGTGTGCTCCATTGTAGTTCCGGCGTGGACATATCAATATCTAAGTCACCTTGCGATTATTCTTTTTTTAATAACTGTCAATTAGGCTGATATGATGTGGTATATAATACTTGATTTGAATGTTATATGTGCAGCTTGTATTCTAAAAAAAATCTGCTTATCTTGTCTAATCTTAATTTATGAAGCTGATGTAACAATAAAAATTAATTTTTATGGCATGCGTAGGTGGTATTATCAACATATGATAGGTGCAAAGTTCAACATGTGTGACACATGTTAGGCGCCTCTGATTAAAAAATAAAATGCAGAATTAAGCGACAAATTAATGCTGTGTCAGCTCAAATTATTTTTAATTAGTTAATAAACCAAGCTAAAGACCGATGTCTGGAGAAGATAAGAGAGATTGACCAGATTATTAAATCAATGTTCACCTAAAATTCATATATTTGATCTTTTGTAATATTTTAAAGATATTTCATCATAATTTGCAGCATGTTTGTATTATTAGAAAAAGTAACTAACTATAGTCTTTTATCATCTGAATACTTTTTTCGTTTGTAAATTTCTACTATTTCTAGAGCAACAGAAGAAGTTGTTCGACATATTTTATGTCTTCAGTTTGAAATAGTTTTCAGATACTTAAAAGTTCCGTCGCATATGCATATATAATATGACACTGGCACTTAATCAGTTTTCATTAATTTGTATTTGTGTACATTAACTGAACTTCAACAAAGAAATTCATTTATCAATTTTATTTCATTATTTATTTTTATTATAATTTAGGGGACAATCGAAGTATTAGTCATTAACTACTTGAAAGTGTCTTGGATTCGTATATGTTAACGAACCTTAAGGGGAATATTTTTGAAGAACGCTTGGAAGCAAAAATATATTGTTCATTTAAAAATATAAGTTTACAGTTAAAATTAAAATTTAAGATGTTAGCTTAATACAAAAATGAAAATAAAAAATGAAATGTATATACATCATAAATGTATTCATATTATTCATATATATTGGAACTTTTAATTAAAATTTCCGACGTCAAAGTGCTGTTAACACTGATCAAGCTTGTGTTTCAATATGTTGTATTCAATTAATAAATTTGATTACATAAATCAAGCTTTGTATTTATATTTAGATTTTCCAAATATTTATATAAACTAATATGCATCATGTCTGTAGCTCACATTGTTTTAATTTTTGTCAGCTAAGCTATAAATCTCTGAATTATCGGACGATTTGTCAAAAGCGTGGCATGGCATACAGTCAAGCATGGAGGTTCGAAACAGAAATCGGGACCGGAAAGTTTAAGAAATCGGCCACCAGTGATCAGCGTGTAGAAGATGAGCGACTTGCATGGCTGATTTTAGTTTGCAAACAACCAAGAAAGCAATAAGTACTACTAATTCATTCTCATTCATTCATGCTCTGCTCAGTTGCTAAAATTGCAGCTGAGCAACCATTTCAACCGACCACCCACTTGGGCATTAGAAACACTGGAATTTACCGCCCACTGCTTTGGTGTTCTGAAGTGCCGAAGTAGTCGGAATTCGCGTCGTTTCCACTCGTAACTGTATACCTCGAACATATTAGTGTCTGCGTGTGTGTACCATACCTGTTGATTTATCCTTTTTTGTGTCTGCAACACTGGCTGTGCCTATATAAGCACGTGCGTGCTACGGATTTGCGTTTATTGTGCACTGTCGCACCCAACGCTTAACATTTACGTAAAAAGTGAAAAAACTTTTAATTAAAAAATCAAAAGTTCCATTCCTGTAATTGTGCTGGTCAATTCTAAAACAGGACGATAATTAATTAAATATATTTGAAAATTTCAAGGTAAAATTGAGTAAATGTAATGTAATTTTTATTTGACACATATTGTTTTATTCAAATTACTTCGAAAATTTATATACGTTAGATTGTAAAACTAAAACTAACAAATTATCTAGAAATATATTCATATGCATACCATTCATAGTGATAGATAAAATCTAACGATCACCATATTTGGTCTTAAAAAAGATATTTATTGATTTGCAAAAATTAATATCCATACTAATGATAATTATATTATTGCCACACAATATTAAGAATCCAACTAAGCTCTTCCATAATTGAGCAATATTTCATTCATAGTGACAGATCAAATCAAATGATCAAAATATTTGGCCTTACGAATCTGCAAATCTATTTATTTCCAATGAAATATATGTGTCCATGTATATCCATACTAATGATCATAATATTAATAGAATCCTTCTAAGCTCTTCATTAATTGAGCAAGATTTGAGTCGTTCGCTTCCACACAATAATATATTTACCGCAATGGAAGCGATATGGATATGATACTCAAACCATAAACCTAACCAAAAAAAAAGGCTAAACGTAATGATAATGAGTACATTGGACCACTCTCTCTCTCTCTCTCTCTGTCTCTATCTATCTCTATGACTATCGCCCTTTCTCTCTCTCTCTCTCTGGCACACACTCGCATAGATCGTCATTTGAATCTTGGGTAATTTCATAACATTTTATATTGCCTATTGATAATGCTTTGTGATTAATATTTTGTTTTATTTATAAGCACACAATTTACATTTCTAGAGCTCAATTTATGTTGTAATTCACTTATTTTGATTACTATTAATATTGAATGAAATCTAAAGCGAATTGTAGATCTATAATATTATCAGATAGAAATTCCTCATTGAACGTGATACGGATCAGTCTGAAAAAATTGAGGGCAAATATTATGCGTTGCGGTGCTTTCCTTTTTTACTAGCGATAACTTCTTAGCGTAAGGTTAGTTGTACTGATTATCCCATCGCAAATACAGTTGATATTATTAAAGAGGGAGTGTCTTTAAAAATAAAGCTTTTGGCTTGATAAGCATAGAATTGCTAATGACGTATTAAATTGTCAGTAAAATAGGAAGCTTCAAAAAGTTTGCTCCATTTGGCTTACATGCCTTATCTACTCATGTCTGGCAACGGTAAAACAGATACAAATTCTGTAATAATTAACGCAAACGGTGTCAGCTGTCAAATAAATCGGACGGCATAATGCTACTCCTCCTCAACTCACACCTCCCTCATCAAATCAATAGTTGACAGTAATGCGCTAAACGCTTATCCGATGTTAGATGAGATAATTAGTGGGCAAACCAACTGTGAGAGTTCAACGGTATTTATAAGCGCTTAACCTTGACTTCGATTTATGGTTTTAAAAATGCTGAAATGAAACTCAAAATGCTTGACAATCTTTATGTGTACATAGAATATGAACGAATCTATTTACGTACATATATAAAAATATTTGATAGGCGCTAAAAATTAGCCTCGACATTGACGTATTATCAGCATATTATCTGTGGTCATTAAGACCACGACTGCGATTCATACTTTACGTTTCTCAAATCGCATTAGAGCATTACTCATGGAGTGCGTAAGGCACTGTTGATCCCGGCGCATGTTTGTATATATTTATGTGAAGCTGCGTTGCGCATATACATACATATATACATATAAATGTACATACATAAATTTTCATGAAAACAGAAAATGTTTTCGTGATTTTGAGAAACCTAGAAACATGCGAGTAACTATTTAAAGGTCAGTTATGATGTCTCCTTTTAATTTAGATGTCACCTATGATAATTTGAAGAAATGTCAAGTCATATTAGAAATGTTAGGAGCTAGGAAACTAATTTAAATTCGTTTTAAAAATTTAAAGAAAAGTTAGGCATTCGTCCAGTTGACCCTGTTCATGCGCATTTTGACTCACAGTTGAGCATAATTAGCCATTAACATTTCATCAACAGTAATTAGGGCATTCGCTGACCGCGTCACGGTTTTGCGTAGCTTGCCATGTGATATGCTATTGGGGTTGTGGGTGGTGTCATGCTGGTTTAATTAGGCTTCAAAGTACTTTTTATATATTTTTAGCCGATTCGCAAAACGTAACGAAAGTTTGTCAACGTGACTTGTTCTGTTTGAAATACCCAACACCTTGAGATGAAACCTGTGAAATGCGAAGAAGAACAAGCTACTAGAAATTTTTCTTAAAAGCACAAAACAAGTATTATGCATATTTTAACATCGCCAACTTTGTTTGTTTCAGTGGAAGTTGTAATATAAAACCTTTTACGTAAGCGGCTGGCCTCTTGTAGGTGTTGCGGTAGGAGCTCGACTCGTTTTCAATTGTCAGCTAGTTGAAAACAAACTCATACACCTGCCTATGCACACATATTTTTCCTCTTGTTAAGACCTCTCCCATTCGATTTCTCTCAACTTTAGTTGGGTCTGGAGCAGCAACAATAACCTGAGCAATAACGTGATGACAACGTACGGCTGCTCTATCGCCCATCATTTGGCTATTGTCATTGTTCTGCTGTCAATTCTGTCGCACTTGTCGCCTGGACGCGCACAGCAAAGCCCAGCTATAGACGAGCAACAGCAACCTGCAATGCAAATGCTCTTCAATGAGTTCCTCGACTCCGGACCGGCTGATGGCAAAACCAACTATTATGGTCAGCAGTTAGTAAGTATGCGATACTTGCAGAAATAATTGAAAAGAAAAATAAAATAAAATAATAATAATAATTTAAAGTGTGCATATGAGAAATTGCAATCAATTGTGACTAAGTATGAGGGGTTTCCAATTTTTTATATATTACAGACGATAATGAAGTTTTACTAATTTACAGAAACTGATAATAGTCTTTGGAAAATTGCAATATGATTTTAAAAAATCAGTATTTCTTTATATTTTAAATATTAAATACTTACCTTAAGTAAATAATTACCAATAAAAAAAAAGCTTAAAGGCTAAAGAGTTTATTATTCATTTAGGTCAAATTCTTTCTCTTCCAGAAGTACCAACAGCTGAAGCATCAGCTGCGACAGCAGCATTTGCGACCAAAACAATTGCCAATCCTTTTTTTTACTAACCAATGGCCCTTTCTGCGCGATCTCGCCATAAACTCCGATTACGATACATTGGGCCACCGCGAGAGCTCTGAGCGAGAGCGTGATCCGCAGGAATCTCAGCTTCTGACACGCCTACACAGACTGGCCGACAATGCTTTTGATGGCGATGATCAGCTATTCAAACTCAGCTCCGGTGCTAAACAGCACAATAGCAAGAGAAATGCGCAGTGTGAGTAGAAGCTATATTTTTAAGAGATTTTGTTTGAATTTAAACAAAAATAAGCAAGAAGCGTAGGTAGATGCTTAAACTCTCAATAAACCAAGTTCTAGTATATAGAGTTGATTGGACATTTCGTTGCGAATTGTATAAAAATACGGGTCTAGAATCTTATAAGCTAACCAACTGGAACATAAGCTATTAGTATATCTTAAGACGAGAACTAATTTAAAACCGGTAATAGATCATATTTCTATTAAGAATTAAAATATCGTTAAGTTTTAATAATCAGTAAATGCAATATGAAAAGTTAATAGCAATAGGTGCATGACCAATCTGTTAATTTAAAATTTATTCTATATTGTATATCTGATACTCACATTTCCCAAATTTGCAAATACATAGTTCGTAAACAATGTAAGTGTTGCATGAAACTTAAGAAATGTCTTTTTTGATATTTACTGATACATATTTTGTTCTTATAGATATGAGGCCATGTCATTTCAAGATCTGCAATATGGGACGCTAGCGCAATACCGCCTCTACATTACTCATCTGAACCGATGCACTGAAACATCTTAAAGTTAAAAGCAGTTAATGCCGGCAAAATGCTAATATTGCAGAAAAAAAAAAATCAAAAACAAACAAAATATAGAATTTATATTATATACGCAAAAGTATTTAATGTTAGCTTTACTTATCATATATCTAAATACATTTACATAATATTATTCATTGTCCCACTAGTATTTCCATCTTTAATTGCATTCTAACAAGCATAATTCATTAAATACTTAGTGTTAATTTTGCAGCGTATTTATTGACATATATACATGTGTATTAATAAAGAAATGATAAAGAACTATATTTAGAATAATTTGTTTTAATGTTTCGTTTATCTAGACAGAAATAGATGTATGTATATTCTATGATCAGGACGATCAGTCGACTATTGCTATTGAGCAATACACTAGCAAAATATCAATGTACTATTAAATAATGCAAATACTAATTTTAAAGTTTGAATGGTTCAATTCACACAATAAAATACATAAAAGCTTAACTTAGTACAGTAGTATGCTAAACAGTAAGCTACTCAACTTAATCTGAGCAATTAATAGTACAGTAGTAATGGGAATGTGTTTTTGCTTGAATATATATTTATGCTTTGTTTGACGTTTTACCATAATGGTGAAGGATTTTTCTTTCTGTTTGTATGTTACATACCGCATTAAGTTACTTCAATTGGTCGATATTAGTCAAAGCTTGCTCAATATGAATAGTTAAAAAAGTCACTAGTTCAACAATAAAGAGCTATGCAGCATTGCGTTACATATATAAGAAAGACCAGACCAACACAAAATTTAATAATATTGAAATGCTTAAATTGAGAGTCTAAAACTACAGAGTATGAAGAATTCAAAAATTTATAAAGATATAACTAATAATAATTGGTGTAGTTCATTTGTCTTTTAGTTCTTATTACAGAAACATCTATAAGATGGCGGAAAGAAATACCGCCAATTGGACTTAAGCAGAAAAGTCGAAACGTTGTCCGGTTATTTTCTCCATACTTTGACATGTATGTATGCCAAGTATAACTTTTAATTGTATAACAAATAGTTTATTTAAATTTTAATCAGCTCTTATTTTATTTCAGCATTTTGAAACATAAACATAACATCTAATGGGTAAGTGATTAAAAATTTCGACTCATAAGCTAAAATTATGTTTTTATTGCATATTCCCGAGGGCAGTGGGAGTAGCTACAGAAATGTGATATAAAACTGTTGCATACTTTTGTGATGAGATGTCGAAAAGTGCATTTCGATTGCATACTCTAGAGGGCAGCATTGTAAATTTAAAGAAATCTTGCCTTCGCGATCGGGGAATTTGCGCTAAATCCAACTATAGACGCATATGAGTCCTGCAAAATCTAGTTTTGTGTCAAATCACAAACTGCCCATGGTTAACGTTGTATTGACAGTGCCACTGTTGCTATACTGTTGGTACAGATAGTGTGTTGCAATGATAATAAAATATGTTGCATAATTTTGTGATGGAATGTCAAAAATGTGTTTTTATTGCATATTCCAAAGGGCAGCGGGAGTAGCTACAGAAATTTGCTATAAAACTGTTGCATACTTTTGTCATGAGATTGCGAAAAGTTGCAATGATAATAAAATGTGTTGCATAATTTTGTGCTGAAATGTCAAAAATGTGTTTTTATTGCATATTCCCGAGGGCAGCGGGAGTAGCTACAGAAATTTGATATAAAACTGTTGCATACTTTTGTGATGAGATGTCAAAAAATGCATTTCCATTGCATACTCTAGAGGGCAGCATTGTAAATTTAAAGAAATCTTGCCTTCGCCCATGGTTAACGTTTTATTGACAGTGCCACTGTTGCTATACTGTTGGTACAGATAGTGTGTTACAATGATAATAAAATATGTTGCATAATTTTGTGATGGAATGTCAAAAATGTGTTTTTATTGCATATTCCCAAGGGCAGCGGGAGTAGCTACAGAAATTTGCTATAAAACTGTTGCATACTTTTGTGATGAGATTTCGAAAAGTTGCAATGATAATAAAATGTGTTGCATAATTTTGTGCTGAAATGTCAAAAATGTGTTTTTATTGCATATTTCCAAGGGCAGCGGGAGTAGCTACATTATGAATTATATACTGATGGGACATCAGAATGTGTGGAAGACATCATGGCCAGGAAGGAAACAAGGATGGTCTCCATCAGTTGCAGCCCGATCGGTGAAAATAGAGTCGGAGCTGCAATAACTGTTACTGCTGCTGCTACTGCTTGGGTGGCTACTGCTTGGACAGCTGCTTGCCGCTTTTGTGTTGCTCATCTGCCGTTTTTATTGGAATTGGCGCCTTCTGTTGGCGAGTGGCCAGCAAACAGAGAAGAACTGATGTTAGCAGCTCCACTGCCACTGCTATTATTATCAGTAGCAGCGGCTCTCATCGTGGTTGTTGGTGTGTCATTATCGATAGCCGAGACATCAACCATCTACTTGTTTTTAACATAAGTACCAAAAGCGTGCCAGTGCATTTGTGCTGGATTGTGTACATTTGATGAAGTTGTTGAAGCTGAAGTTTTGTCGCCGCTGCTAACTTTATTGAGCGCTTGCTGTTAGTGACTGCCGCTGACTGTTCATTATGGGCCCAAAAGCATAACATCGATGTAAAACAGAGGGTGGCTACTGCTTGGACGGCTGCTTGCCGTTTTTATTGGAATTTGCGCCATCTGTTGGCGAGTGGCCAGCAAACAGCGCAGAACTGACGTTAGCAGCTCCACTGCTATTAACAGCAACACCAGCCTCAGTAGCAGCGGCTCTCATCGTGGTGGTTGGTGTGTCATTATCGCTAGCCGAGACATCAACCATCTACTTGTTTTTAACATATAGTACCAAAAGCGTGCCAGTGCCTGTGTGCTGGATTGTGTACATTTGATGAAGGTGTCTATTTTTTTTATTATTATTTTTATATATAAAAATTATAAATAAATAAATGAAAATAAACTAAATAAACAAAGAAAGAAAGGAAAAATTAATAAATAAGTAAATAAAAGAAAAAAAAGAATATATATATAAAATAATAATAAAATAAATAGACCGACTGCAAAAAAAAGAAATAAATAAAAGAAAAAAAATAATAATGCAAAAAAAAAAAGAAAAACTTAATAAAAATAAACAAAAATTATAAATAAATAAATGAAAATAAACTAAATAAATAAAGAAAGAAAGGAAAAATTAATAAATAAGTAAATAAAAGAAAAAAAAGAATATATATATAAAATAATAATAAAATAAATAGACCGACTGCAAAAAAAAGAAATAAATAAAGAAAAAAAATAATAATGCAAAAAAAAAAAGAAAAACTTAATAAAAATAAACAAAAATTATAAATAAATAAATGAAAATAAACTAAATAAATAAAGAAAGAAAGGAAAAATTAATAAATAAGTAAATAAAAGAAAAAAAAGAATATATATATAAAATAATAATAAAATAAATAGACCGACTGCAAAAAAAAAGAAATAAATAAAAGAAAAAAAATAATAATGCAAAAAAAAAAAGAAAAACTTAATAAAAATAAACAAAAATTATAAATAAATAAATGAAAATAAACTAAATAAATAAAGAAAGAAAGGAAAAATTAATAAATAAGTAAATAAAAGAAAAAAAAGAATATATATATAAAATAATAATAAAATAAATAGACCGACTGCAAAAAAAGAAATAAATAAAGAAAAAAAATAATAATGCAAAAAAAAAAGAAAAACTTAATAAAAATAAACAAAAATTATAAATAAATAAATGAAAATAAACTAAATAAATAAAGAAAGAAAGGAAAAATTAATAAATAAGTAAATAAAAGAAAAAAAAGAATATATATATAAAATAATAATAAAATAAATAGACCGACTGCAAAAAAAAGAAATAAATAAAAGAAAAAAAATAATAATGCAAAAAAAAAAGAAAAACTTAATAAAAATAAACAAAAATTATAAATAAATAAATGAAAATAAACTAAATAAATAAAGAAAGAAAGGAAAAATTAATAAATAAGTAAATAAAAGAAAAAAAAGAATATATATATAAAATAATAATAAATAAATAGACCGACTGCAAAAAAAAGAAATAAATAAAAGAAAAAAAATAATAATGCAAAAAAAAAAGAAAAACTTAATAAAAATAAACAAAAATTATAAATAAATAAATGAAAATAAACTAAATAAATAAAGAAGAGAAAGGAAAAAATTAATAAATAAGTAAA
>NC_142891.1:31255000-31266406 GCF_054131105.1 Drosophila navojoa | reverse complement strand
TCACATTTGGTTTTCTTGCTGCAATATTGCATTTGCCGCAAACAAATTTTGCAAATTTTTTGCTTGCAGCAAAAACGTTTGCACTCGTGTTCAAACGTGCAAATTTGATTGCAGCAATCAACTTGCTGTACCTACATAGCTTAAGGCAGCAAACATAGTGCACGCTGAGACGAAGACGAAGATGAACACGAAGCTGAAGCTTGTAATGCGAGTAAGCTCATTCGTCTCAGCGGGCACTATGCTTGTGGGTGAGCGAATTCATATGATTTGTTCTGCACAGTTTTTCGCTTTCAGCTCCGTCTTCATCTTCAGCGCGCACTATGTTTGCAGCATAAGAGTATTACAGCTAGACCGCTGCAGTTTTGCACGTAAGCTAATGTTATGATTCTATATAGATTAACGAAAGGCGTTTCCAATCGAACCTGATGATATAGTGATTTTTCAAATTATGAAATATTATATGTATACTCGAGCTGACCACCCAAGACCGAAAAGCTGAGACTGATATAGTATGTATGTCTGACCACAGGGCGTGGCAAACCGCAAAAGTTTATATCTTCTAAACTATAAGATCTATAGTGTTAAACTTAGATAGTTAAGATAGTTGTATCCTCCTCCTACCATTAAGTCAAAAATAATTTTACGCCTTTTAAGGGACAATGAATATTCAAAATACCCTGTAATTTTCACATTTGTGGCTGCCGGAAAGCATTCAAATGTTGGAGTTTAAGTTATAAAGACTGGCCAAAAATGGTGTATACGTCCAGTAAGGGCGTGATAATTCGGGAAAAAACTTCATTGTATACAGTATTTGTAATTTTTGTATTTCACTATTTCTACAGGCAGCAATAAACTGCGCACACATGACTAGCGGCATACGATGTATGGTACTCTACTTTACTATGTGGTTTTGAGTAGTTGTCATCGATTCATTCATTTAAATTTATTTGATATTATGGTATGTCATTTTTCGTTCATTAGCAAGTGATTTGATTTTGTGCAGATTTCGCAACATAGCGTAAGAAATAAATTGGGGTGAAATTTTAATTTAAATTTGTAAAATATTGTCCCCAATATTTTTTTATGTACTATTTACATTACATTACATACTCTGATACATTTCCATAATAGTAGTAGAGTAGTTCTCAGTGAGAGTGTACGGTCGCTTTTGTTTTTTCTGCTCCGCAAATTTGCCTGATTTTTCAATCAATCATTTTTATTAATTGTTCACACAACTGCGGTCGGTTTTGTTTAAATATTCCTGTGCAAGGTTTTGATCCGTAATCTTGCTAATCTTGTTGAAGTTGGTGCAGCGTCGTATTTACATTTAGTTTGCAACTTTGCTCCCTGACTTTACTCTTTACACGTTTGTGAGTGTGCGTGTGAGCTTACTTGCTCTCTCGATTTCGGTCAGTCGTGCTGTGCAAATAACTCTCTGTGTTTCTTTCGTACGCTCTGTAACGGCTGTTTTTGTTGTTGATTATCTCTCTCAACATAATCATTCGTTCTGCTCTTAAACGGCTGATTGTTGTTGGACTCGCTCTGTCAACAAATTTTAATTGTATTAAAGAGGTTTATGAGCCTGTGAATGATACAGACTTGCTTCTTGTGTTGGGGGATTTTAACATTCCCAACACTTCTTGGTTAGCAACTTGTAATACAAATTACTTCATTCCGACAATTGATCACTATCTTTTTGATGAATTGTTTAACCTGTCTCTGTTTCAGATTAACTCTATTTCTAATCACCTAATCGCACACTTGATTGGTGTTTACTAATCACGATTCGCTCTTAAATGTCGTGAGAACTACTCCATTCTGTATACCTGAGGATATACATCACCCCACTTTAGAAGTATTATAGCTGTCGATAATCATCCCAATTATACTCCTTTGCCTTCTTATCCATGTCGTTGTTATCGCTAAATGCGATTTTGTTTTGATTAATGAATTAATTAATTCAACAGACTGGTCTATTTTATATGAGTCGAATGATATTAATTTGGCAGCAGCATCGTTTTTTTACTCTACCTTAAACTCTATTCTGGATGTTTGTGTCCCTCTCTGCCGTATTTCGCCAGTTTCAAATAAGCCACCTTGGTTTACCAAGACTCTTTTGAACTTGAGAAACATTTAAAACTAAATGTTTAAAAATTATAAAAAGTCTGGTTCAAGTGTTGATTGTCCAAATATTCCATTGCCAAGTCACAACTTCAATCTTTTTAAATTCTAGCTGTTATGAGAATTATCTTATACGTTGCAAACGTCAGTTTGCCTCGTGATCCCAAGCAATTTTATTCATTGTAAATTTGAAGCGTAAATCTTCTGGTTTGCCGTCCTCATTTTGTCCTTGGTGGTGAAAAAACTTGCAATGACCAGGATTCCTCTGATCTATTTGCTGATTTTTTTTCAATCAACTTATTCTTCTGCTAATCTCTACAACAACTCATATCCATATCCTCTTCTGAATATGGGTCTATAAATATTCCCAAGTCTACTGCAGCCTCTCTGGCTGCGGCCATTAGACGTTGAAATCATCACACACACACACTACACACACACACACACACCCACACACACACACACACACACACACACACACACAAACACACACACCCACACACAACACACACACACACAACACACACACACACACACACACACACACACAACACACACACACACACACACACACACACACACACACACACACACTCACACACACACACACACACACACACACACACACACCACACACACACACGGCGGCGCACACACACACACACCCACACACACACAACACACACATCCGGCCTTTGCCCCCAGCATTTTTGCAAATCTATTTATTCAACCATCTCAACATGGTTTTGTTCAACTATCGATCACGTCCAATCCACTAATTTTACTTGAATTCACTTCGCTTTGTCAATGATGGTTTTTTTCTAAAAAAAATGCAAACGGATGTATTTATACTGACTTCAGTAAAGCATTTGACTCAGCTACATCATCACATACTACTTCTTAAGCTTGAACGCTTAGGATTTTTCGCCTAGACTTGTATCTTGGATTCATCCTATTTAATTGGTGTTACCTCAGGGTAGCCATTTGGGTCCATTACTCTTTTCCCTTTTTATAAATGACCTTCCTAGTTGTATCTCGTATTCTACTATATTTAAGTATGCGACGATGTAAAACTTTGCCTTCCATACTCCAGTGCAACTAGACATCATCACCTTAAAAGATGACTCCTAAATGCATTTCAACTTTGGTGGTGTGGCAAACCAGCTTGACTTAAATTGCTCAAAGTGTATGACAATGACCTTCAGTCGTACCCCTTCCTCTAATTGTTTGATTATAAAATTAGCAATATTTCCTTACGACGCATCCACACAATCAAAGATCTTGGTGTTTCTTTCGATTGTTAAACTAAATTTAATCTTCATATTTCTACCATTATTAATGAAGCCAAAAGTGTGCTTGGCTTTATTAAACGTTGGTCCAAGGAATTTAATGATCCTTTTATCACCAAGCGCTTATTTACGTCGCTTGTGCGTCCCATCTTAGAGTATTGCTCTGTAGTTTGGTCTCCGCAGCATAAAACTGTATCAGGATCGCATTGAATCGGTCCAAAAACAGTTTTTCTTCTCTTTGCCTTAAGGGATCTTCGATGGGACAGTAATTTACGATTACCGTCTTATCATAGTAGGCTCCAGCTTATTGATCTTCCATCGCTAACCAATCGCAGAACAATCTTAGGAATTGTTTTTCTGCATAAATTGATTAGTGGTGATATTGATTCGTCCTCTTTGTTGGGTCGTCTAAACTTTTTCGGTTCCGTCCCGAACAACTAGACACTATCGCTCCGCTTCATTTACCGATGTGCATTAGGGATTTATTCTTTGCCACAGTGCGTTTCATGTTCCTTAGTGTTAATTTTAATAAATATTATCACGTTTTTTCCTTAGAGCTCTCTCTTCCTAAATTAAAAAGTTTGCTATTAGCTCATCTTAGGGAAATCACTCACAATGCCCAGTCATAAGCATTGGTATACACTGCCAGGGCGTCACCCTTGTGGAGGGAGTCGTATCGGCTAGATACTTTTGATCCCGCGGTCTTTTCTGAGGCCATTCAGTCTCTGTGCACAATTGGTAATGCTGAGGCCAGAGCATGCAAATGGTAGCCCAAATACAGAGTGCCTGCAATAGCAGTATGCTACGCCGCAAGCAGTTTCACGCGACAACAAGAGCCTACGTATTGGTGGAATGCACAAATAGGTGACATTCGTCGCAAATGCATCCAGGCTGAGAAGAAGCTACCAACGGCCTCGCGGTAGGTCTACGTTTTTAGAAAAACAATTAGCTTACCAGGCAGCTAGAAGACAGTTGAAGAGGGCCAATTCGGGCAAGCAAAAGAGAATGTTTTTTTAGAGTTGTGCGACTCAGCCGAATATGACCCTTGGGGCAGGGCATATAAGATAGTAGTTAAAAGACTATACGCAGGTAGACAGGTGCAGCCTACGGATCGTCTGGAGCTTAAAACGATTGTGGAAACGCTCTTTCCAGAAAGTTTAAGCTCCATTCACGCCCCTCGGTCCGAGTCTGCTGATCAGGGCTCAATGAGCACTGAAATTGTTTTAGTCACAGAGGAAGAAAATTATATTAACTCTCCGGGGTCTTAGAACCAACACTGCTCCAGGGCCGGACGGGATCCCCAAATCGTGCGCTAAAGCTAGCCCTCGCCCTTGCACCCTAATACGTTCGCTGAATTATTCAACGAATGTTTAATACAAGAGGACGTTCCCGGCAAAATGGAAAGCCCAGAACCTGGTGTTGCTACCCAAGGCATGGCAAACCACCAGATGAGCCATCCTCATACAGACCGATCTGCCTCTTAGACACCATGGGAAGGTGTTTGAGAAATTGATCTGCTCCAGACTGGAGACTGCGATTACTAGCGCCGGAGGCCTGTCACCAAATCAATTTGGATTCCGGAAGGCCGGTCAACAACGGATGCGCTAAACAAAGTTGTTGGTCTGGCCACCTCCGCATTCATGGCACAAGATGGAAGCATGGGACGAAGCAATACTGCATTATTGCGGACCCTGGACGTAAAGAATGCCTCAATTACAGCTAGTTGGGATATGATACTGAAATGCGCTGTCACAATTTACTAATATCCCTAAATATCTTAAAGAAACAATAAAGAGTTACTTCAGAGGAAGAACACTGGTATACAATACCGAGTGAGGGTCCCCCCAAACTCATACAGTGTCAGCTGGAGTACCCCAAGGCTCAGTGCTGGGGCCTCTCCTATGGAATATCATGTACGACGGCGTACTGCTCATCTTAGCTCATCTTAGGGAAATCACTCACAATGCCCAGTCATAAGCATTGGTATACATTTTCGTTGTCAATGTTGTGTAATGATTTCTCAATTCTATCCTACATTCTATTCTGTGCTTTCCTTTACTCTTTTGTTTTTACTATTTCTTATCTATTTATTTAGTTTTTTATTATTAACTTTTCTTGCAATTTCTTTTAAAAACCTTACTTTTTCTTTTTCTGTACTAATTCTTATTTATCACATTTTTTTCTTTCTTTTTTTTTTTTTTTAATATATTTGTTTTTATTTTTATTTTTAAGAAATATTTATTATTTTACATTTAATATTTTTTTCTAAGTTTTCCTACTAACACTTCTTTTTATAGCATCATTAGTTTCACTGACCATATTCGGCTGTGAGACGTGGGCATAGCTGGCCGGACTGGCAAATAAAATACCCCCATCGGGTCGGTGTTACTATTGATATTATATCCTGTACTTTGTTTAGGCTTTTTCTTTTTTAAATTTAATTTGACTCTCGTTTTTGTCAATAGCTTTAAGAAATAAATAAATAAATAAATAAATAAAGTCATAAGTCTTTCCAAAGACCTTTATTATTTTAAGTTTGCTTTTTATTGTAACCGTTAGAGAAGTTTTTAATTATTAAATTCGAAAAAATAAATGTATAACTTTTCTTAGCTTAAATATTTTACATATTTTATTATGATAAAAAAACTGTTATCATTTTCTTTTAGATTTGTCTTATTTGAAAATATAAATATTTGTTCAATGTTGCTTGAAAATTCTTGCTTGGTATTATGAATATTGCTTTGAATTGCATAGTATAACTATTTAAAAACTGTGGAGATTATTTTATTATCACATGATTTTCATTTACAGGCAAGAGATTTTACAAATGTTTTCTAGCTATAGAATTGTGCGGAATAAACAATAAGCTCTTTAAAACAGTGTCTGGATCAAATCAGATAATTGCCAATTATTTCGAAATATAATATATTTCTATTCGTAAATTACTTATAAAATGCTTCCCTCCGTGTTGTTTATGACTTAAAATGTATAAATACTCAGGATATATCAAAAATGTATTATATTAGAACATTTTTGCCAACGATTAATACCTACTATTAGTAATCACGGTTTATTTTTTAAAATTTGACAGCCCTATTGCAAAGGTATTAAATTGTTACAGAAATAATATATATTTTAAGTTATTAAACAATGCATTTAACTATTTTAAATTTTTGAATTCTTTTCAATATATTTGAATTTATAAATTAAGCTAGAATTCTGAGTAGTAGAACTATACATAAATCTATCCAAAATAAAAAAATTTATATAAGCCCCATTTTATTTATATTAGGATAAATAAACGGTCTGCCTGAATTTATAGTATTTTAGTTGTGATTGAAAGTAATGACTATTTCAATAAAAAGCTGTAGCACATTAAAAAATAAGAGTTATATAAAAATATTAATGAAATAAGCAATGTCATTGCTTAGGGCAATTATAGTTCAATGAATTTTTCTTTTAGTACTCAAGCGGAAAAATTAATATATTTGGTTTTGTAATATACTTTTATGAATATGACAGTATTTTTTAATTATTATTATTATTATTATTATTTATGTTTTTTTTTTTTTTTTGACAAGCTACTTAGAAAACACTTTAAATGTTAAAAATACTGAATAAAGGTATAAGAAGAATATATATAATTCCTTAATTATTACTTTATGTTTAAACAAAATTAAGTAATTCTCTCCGCGCATAATATATTAATAATTCACGCCATAAAAATAAAACCTTGAACAAATTAAAAAAAAAAAAATTTAGTGTGATTATGCAAAATGGTTTAATGTTTTTATAAAATCATTTACAGTTATATGGGGCGTGATGGCTTGTTTACTTGAATTTTATTTGGCGTCGTATGTTAACTTTGCATTATTTTCACTGGAAACAAGATTAAGAGGAACAGATAGTTCCTCTCCTGCATGGGTTTCAGGCAATGATTCCGAGTTAGCTCTTTTCAAAATAACATTTTTAATCGTTTCTGTTGTTTCAAGCGTTTCATATAGTTCTGTTTTTGTATTCTGAAAATAGAAATAAGAAGAAAGAAGAAACATAAGTTAATTTCCTCAATTATAAAAAAAAATGTCAATAACATAGTCAGCAAATAAAGTTTATGCACACTAACTACATCAACAGTAATTGTTGAAGTACCCTTTAATTTATATGAAAGTCTATTAACTTTGCACGTCATCTGGTCAGCGCCCCCCCTTCACATTCATCTTCTTTTGCTTTTTTCTCTTTTTCTATTGCACGCGACTTCGTAGTCGCGTAGTCTCAGAGAGACAGTTCCCAGTGAGAATTAACAGACGTGTTTACTTTTGTGCTCTGCAATTATTCTTGTTTTCTTATTTAAATATTCTTATTAAATTTCACATAGGTGCGGTTCGGTTGAATATTGCAAATATTTATATTTTCCTGTGCAAGGCTTGATCCGTTGTTCACCGTGTTCTTAATAAGTTACTTTGTTTTTTTTGTGAAGTTTTGTGTGCAGCGTCGGTTCATTAGTTTCATTATTTACATTTTTATACCATGAACCCATTGAAAATGGGAAATCAGGGTATAATGCTTTTGTGAAAAAGTATGTAACAGGCAGAAGGAATCATCGCAGACCCCATAAAGTATATATATTCTTCATCAGGATGACGAGCTGAGTCGATATAGCACTGTCCGTCTGTCCGTATGAACGCCGAGATCTCAGAAGACATATGAGCTAGAGAGCTGAAATTCGGTGTGCATACTCGTGTATACCATACGCAGTACGAGTTTGCTTTATTTTTTCGATAACTCATCCGATAACTTTTTTATCGAGAATAATCGAAAAATTGAGAGAGAGCCTCATCAGAGCACTATTAGACGTGAAGACTTCAGATTTACTGTGTATGTACATATGAATACAAACATTTTGTAATCAACAGATTTTGGATACCACGCCCCCTTCGCCCTCAATTTGCAAAAAACGTATTTCAAGTACTAGAGACTTGTGCTTTGGAATGCACACACATTTTGACCATATGATTATGCCCAGAAAATTTCACTAAGATTGCATGTCTACAAAAAAAGTTCTTCATCAACTAAATTCTCTAACTATTGCCCACACTGCAGCACAATCCAAGCGCAGTCGCTGCTTACTTCGCAGTTAGCAGAGCGCGGGCTTATGCATGCGTGTTGATGCATGTGTATGTGTGTGTACATAAAAGAAGTGCAGAATGGAGGGCTCAGGGTATCTCCTAGTCGAGCAGTCTCGACTAGAGCCTTCTAGCTGCTTTTGTGTTTCTATTATTTGCGCTCTCCCGAATTCCCTCTTTCTAAGTATGTTACTGTAAGTGTGTGCATAATAGCTTTCACTATCTACTGTTTGTTGTATTTGCCTCTCTCGAATCTTTGAGTTTCGTGCTGTGCAAGTATACTCTCTCGTTGTGGACTTTCGATCTGCTCTGTAACGGCTGTTTTTGTTTTGACTCGCTCTCTCAACATATATTTTCGTTGCGCTCTGTAACGGCTGTTTGTTGTTGGACTTGCTCTCAACACATTTATACCTCTCTTTGTTTTTACATTTCTGTCTATATTCAGTAATTTGTGATCGATCCCAGTTGCCAATATGAGTTGCCACAAACAAGGTTGCAGTTTCAGGCATGCAGTTGATTCTACACATGCGCAATTTATAAGTTGCTGGCTGTGTGACAACATGATGTATAATAAGTGTGCAGGTCTTACGGTGCGTGAATATGACAAGATTATGTCCTCTACTAAAGCTGGTCTTGCCCGATTTACTTGGAAAAACAGATCAACTTTTCTAAAATGTATAGTGCTGTGAAAGAAATATTAAATCAGAATGGCTTGGAAGCTCCTCTCTCTCAATTGGAGACTTCTTTGTTGTCGGTAACTCCTTCTGTAATAGTACCGTCACCTAATTCGCTTGCTCCTCCCTCACCTTGTGCTTGTACGAATACACTTGACTATGATGGTGTTTACTTTCGTATTGTTTTTTATTCTTCTGAGCCCGGGTTTATATACTGACTACCTGCTAGTCGCTGAGTGCGTCGGAGGCATGTATACGATCATCGTATATTCATGTGTTCATGCCTGAACATCGTTTTTTTATTCTACCTTAAAATCTATTCTGGATGTTTGTGTCTAAACGTTTTAAAAATTATTAAGTGTTGACTGGTCCAAATATTCCATCGCCAAGACAAACTTCAATCTTTTAAACTCTAGCTGCTATGAGAATTATCTTATACGTTGCAAACGTCAGTTTGCTCGAGATCCCAAACAATTTTATTCATTTGTAAATTTGAAGCGTAAATCTTATGGTTTGCCGTCCTTATTTGTCCTTGGTGGTGAAAAAACTTGCAATGACCAGGATTCCTCTGATCTATTTGCTGATATATTCCAATCAACTTATTCTTCTGCTGATCTCTACAACAAGTCATATCTATATTCACTTTCTCAATATGGGTCTATGAATACTCCTAAAGTTACTGCAGCCTCTCTGGCTGCAGCCATTAGGATATTTACATCATCTTTCTCTCACGATGCCGATAATATTCCTAGTTGTGTGATTAAAGAGTGCAGTGTTTCTCTTCAGTCACAATTACTAAAATTGTTTAACTTGTCCTTGGATACTTCTGTGTTCCCTTCAATTTGGAAAGAATCTTTCATCATTCCCCTATATAAAAGAGGTGGAATAACTGATATTTCCAATTATAGAGGCATTGCAAAATTATATGTTATTGCGAAGTTATTTGAAAAAATTATAACATAGGGCTTGCAACATTTTCGCAAATCGATTATTCAACCATCTCAACATGGCTTTGTTCACACACACACACACACACACACACACACACACACACACACACACACACACACACACACACACACACACACACACACACACACACACACACACACACACACACACACACACACACACACACACACACACACACACACACACACACACACACACACACACACACACACACACACACACACACACACACACACACACACACACACACACACACACACACACACACACACACACACACACACACACACACACACACACACACACACACACACACACACACACACACACACACACACACACACACACACACACACACACACACACACACACACACACACACACACACACACACACACACACACACACACACACACACACACACACACACACACACACACACACACACACACACACACACACACACACACACACACACACACACACACACACACACACACACACACACACACACACACACACACACACACACACACACACACACACACACACACACACACACACACACACACACACACACACACACACACACACACACACACACACACACACACACACACACACACACACACACACACACACACACACACACACACACACATCATCTGGTCAGCGCCCCCCTTCACATTCATCTTCTTTTGCTTTTTTCTCTTTTTCTATTGCACGCGACTTCGTAGTCGCGTAGTCTCAGAGAGACAGTTCCCAGTGAGAATTAACAGACGTGTTTACTTTTGTGCTCTGCAATTATTCTTGTTTTCTTATTTAAATATTCTTATTAAATTTCACATAGGTGCGGTTCGGTTGAATATTGCAAATATTTATATTTTCCTGTGCAAGGCTTGATCCGTTGTTCACCGTGTTCTTAATAAGTTACTTTGTTTTTTTTGTGAAGTTTTGTGTGCAGCGTCGGTTCATTAGTTTCATTATTTACATTTTTATACCATGAACCCATTGAAAATGGGAAATCAGGGTATAATGCTTTTGTGAAAAAGTATGTAACAGGCAGAAGGAATCATCGCAGACCCCATAAAGTATATATATTCTTCATCAGGATGACGAGCTGAGTCGATATAGCACTGTCCGTCTGTCCGTATGAACGCCGAGATCTCAGAAGACATATGAGCTAGAGAGCTGAAATTCGGTGTGCATACTCGTGTATACCATACG